>NC_069502.1:724748074-725048074 GCF_027579735.1 Bombina bombina | reverse complement strand
TATTTATTTAGAAATAAATATTTTTATATATATATATGATTTTTTTCTTTGGTAAAATATATATATTTTTTACCTATATATATTATATATTATATATATATATATATATATATATATATATTTGACTATATATAGGTATTGAGATATATATGTATATATATATATATATATATATATATAGAGAGAGAGAGAGAGAGAGAGAGAGAGAGAGAGAGAGAGAGAGAGAGAGAGAGGAATATCTATTTAAAAATACTTAGAACATATTTTGCTATGTGCAGAACATTGGAATGCAAATTTTTATTTATTTGTTTATCTGTGTATATATGTCTGTAAATACATGTATATGCATATAAATACATAAATACGTTTGTTAAATACATATATAGACATTAGATATATACATACATATTCATCTTTTCACATGTATATGTACGTATATATCTCAATGTTAATGCCTTTAATATTAACATTTTTCTAACACCTAAGACCTCATATCTTTGAGCTCTTATAACTTTGGTGTGCAGTATTGTGTATAGTGTTATGAGTGTAACTATACTTTGTAATTTACTTTTGATCTGTTTTGTGCCACTTTTTTGTTTTGCAAAACAGTTGACCAGAGCTCTGAGGACACCGTAATCATTCTAGTGTAAATCACGATTGTGCTCAAGTAATCGCCATTACTTTCCACCCGTAATACCAGTGGTAATCCTGATGAACGCAAACACCCGCGATAAACCCCTTATTGCTCGCGTGCAAACATTTCGGCTCCACTTGTGACCCATAATGTTAATGATACATATCACATACACAGAAAACTTCATAGATTATTTTCATTATAATTTGTAGTGAAGTTATTTCACTTTACAAAGTATCTATGATTTATTCAGAAAAACCTACAATAAGGCTTTGCAGTTAAAGGGACATTCCAGCCAAAAATTTACTTTACATGGATTTATTGTAGTTTTGAATAGAAGTATTTTTGTAATATACATGCATTAGCAAAAATGCTTCTAATAAAAGCTATAGCTGTTTCAAAAGTGTATTTAAGTATGCACCGTGCACCAGCATTTTAAACACAGCACTTGCTCAGAGAGCCTAAGGTGCTTTTAACATCTGGTAATGACTCAATTTGTTAAGTGCTGACATGATACAAGCCCCACTGATGATCTAAACAACTGCAGTATTTAAATTGCCGGTGCTGTGAGAATATCTATGTATACTTCACGTGCACATGCAGAGAACAATGTTAACACTAAAACAGTGATAACTTTTACTAGACTAATTTTTGCCAATACATCTATATTGCAAATTTGTTTCTATTCAAAGATGTAATTCATCTATGTGCATTTAAATTTTGACCGGAATGTTCCTTTAACATTGCACCATCTAAATAATACAGTGGCAGTAAATTTTGATTACTTCAATGAATATTTCTGGAGCTGAATTCCTAGAAATAAATTTTGGAGAAAATCCTCTGTAGTCCATGAAAATTATATTTGTCTCAAAGCATAAATGTCATACAAGTCTGTACGTGTCTCCTGTTCTCATTATTACTAATATTGACTGTTCTTTTTAACGGTATGAGCCAAAAAAGCTGGGAAACAAAAACCATCTTGAAATACATAAAAGTATTGCAATAAGTGCTCTCAAATAGAAGAATGTAGAATGGAATTTCAGTCATCCAGATAACAATTTGATCAAGTACAGAAACTGTTTAGCCTTTTTCTTTTTTAGAAATATGTGGAATATTCAACAATGATAAAGCTACTTCTAATGTTTAAAATTGTAAGTTTCAATTAGTCAACTTATAATGTAATAACTTCATTCCTCATCTTCAACTCTAAAATGCTATTGCCCTCATTGCAAAAGTATTTTCCCTAGTCATTTCAGAATTGTTTCAATTATTTAATTTCTTTTGAAAAGAGAAAGAAATCCCCAAGCAAAAGACAATATCTGTCTTTCAAACAAACCATAAAATCCATAATTTAGTCGTACCAAATATCTAAACCAGGATTCCATTTGGAGGGGCTATAAACTTCATCCTCAATGCATCGGCTGCAAGAGCTATAACTCGCAGCTGTAAATTGTGAATCAAGAATGGCTAAAGAATTGTCAGTGAAGAGAGATGTTTTATGAGACATAGGGGAGGAAAATGTGCATTGGAAAGGGAAAAAAAACTGTAGAGGCACATTTTCCTGATTCTGAGATGTTGTTGTCCAAATACAGAATTGACTATTTAAATTTGTTGCAACAGAACACTCTATAGGTACCTAAACACAGAGAGGTAGTTAGTTTAAGTTTTATTATACATTTTATATTCACACATTTTTGCTGAAAATAATACTTTTATTGAGTATTACTATTTATTATTAACTGTTTGCAAGGACACTAAAGTTTAAAATTAAAGTTTCATGATTCATATAAAGCATGCATTTTTAAAAAAAAAAAAAAGCTTTCCAATATACCTTTATTATCAAAATGTGCTTGGTCTTTTTATATGCATAATTTCTGAGTCACCAGCTCGAAGTGAGCATGTGTAAGATTGCACAGTACATATGTATAAGCATTTTGTGAATGGCTGATGGCTGTCACATGATACAGGGGGAGGGAACATTTCTTGAGGTTTAAGGCATATAGGGCCCGATTGTATAAAGCACTCCACTCAGGTAATATGATCTAAAATGAGCCTCCAGTACTGTAAGATTCCTAGGGAAATTCATAAAAGACAGATTTTGCTAAACTTCTCTAAGGGGCATTCCATGCATTTATGTGTGTGAAGGAGAGACAAGCCCAGTGCAATATAGCACTACAGGACATGACAGTTCTGCTGCATTTACACTTTGTGCCTTGCATTTTATGTTACTTTATACTTCAGATCATATTTTATTGAATTTAAACTTTGCACTTCCTATTTTGTATTTTATTTTGTATACAACAGTGTATTTAGTATGCTCATACTTTGTATATTGTTGTGTATATTTTACAAATTACATTACATTTTGTATTTCTTCTTTTTAAAATAAAACTGAAAAACTGACAACTTCAGTTTCCCAGAGAGCTTTATTACTATGGGCTCGATGATAAAAGATTCAATAGTTTGGAGAGAAATTATAGTGCAACCTTCACAGGGGCTTAACTCACTGGCCTCTAGTTATCAAAGTCTGGCGGACCTGATCCGACATTGCGGATCAGGTCTGCCAGACTTTGCTGAATAAGGCGAGCAATACGCTCACCGTGTTCAGCATTGCACCAGCAGCTCACAAGAGCTGCTGGTGCAATTCCGCCCCCTGCTGACTCGCGGCCAATCGGCCGCCAGCAGGGGGGTGTCAATCAACCCGATCGTACTAGATCAGGTTGATTTGCGGCGATGTCTGTCCACCTTTGTGACCGCTGCTTCATAACTGCTGTTTCTGGCGAGCCTGCAGGCACGCCAGAAACACGGGGCATCAAGCTCCATACGGAGCTTGATACATATGCCCCACTGAATTTTATAAGAAAAAGTGCGGAACCTGGAACTTCCAGAGAGATGAGAGATGCCTTTAATAGAAAATAATGAAGCTCTCTGGAATACATAATTTCACATAGGAGGCAGAAGGTATCTTATAAATTAAACTTAAATGTTTTCATACATATTAATTTTCTGTCAGTTAAATAAGTGTATTGTGAATTTCGATCAAACTTCACCTGCATACAGCTGGCAAGACAAATCAGTAAAACTGGCCTGTTTAAAATGCTTACAATTCAAGACTTGTGAGAGAACTTCAGACATACCCTGGGAACTCCCCTGTTCAGCCCAGGAAACACCCCTGTCCCTCCCACTTTCAAATTCTTTTAAAACATATAATATGCAGAGTTTTTTCAATTCAGTAATTTGTTTGTAATGCATATATTACAAAGTAATGTAAATGTCCCTTTAATACTCAAAGATACTGCAAAGATTCATCTGACTTTTCTAATAAATAAAATAATACTAGGCATCCCAAAATAGAGTAATGTTGAGAGCTACCATCACATTATTTCTCTATAATAAAGAATACATTTATAATTACTAACATTTTAGTAGCATTTCCCGCCCTTCAGTAAGATCATACTTCTTAATTCACTTTGAAGCAAGAAGGGAATTTAGCAAAAAAGAGTTTTGTTTCATTTTAAAGCATATTTAAAAAGTCTTTCGGCTAGATTACGAGTTTTGCGTTAGGCTTAAGAAGCAGCGTTGGCCGGTCCTAATGCTGCTTTTTAACGCCCGCTGGTTTTACGAATCTTGAAGGTACAGGCTCACTGCTCACTTTTTTGGCCAGACTTGGAAATACCACAAATACACTTACGTAAATTGTGCATCCTCTTTTTTCAATGGGACTTGCATAACGCCGGTATTACGAGTCTGCCAAAAAGTGAGCGGTACACCCTCTCCTTTCAAGCTGGTACCGCATTTTAAAGTCAGTAGTTAAGAGTTTTACACTACAACGCCGTAGCATAAAACTCTTAACTAAAGTTCTAAAAAGTACACTAACACCCATAAACTACCTATTAACCCCTAAACCGAGGCCCTCCCGCATCGCAAACGCAAACATTTTTTAACCCCTAATCTGCCGAAACGGACAATGCTGCCACTAGAATAAATATATTAACCCCTAAACCGCCGCACTCCCACCTCGCAAACATTAGTTAAATATTATTAACCCCTAATCTGCCGCCCCCCAACGTCGCCACCACTATACTAAAGTTATTAACCCCTAAATCTAAGTTTAACCCTAACCCCCCCTAACTTAAATATAATTTAAATAATAAATAAAAATTACTATAATTAACTAAATTATTCCTATTTAAAACTAAATACTTACCTATAAAATAAACCCTAAGATAGCTACAATATAACTAATAGTTACATTGTAGCTATCTTAGGGTTTATTTTTATTTTACAGGCAAGTTTATATTTATTTTAACTAGGTAGAATAGTTATTAAATAGTTATTAACTATTTAATAACTACCTAGCTAAAATAAATACAAAAGTACCTGTAAAATAAAACCTAACCTAAGTTACAATAACTCCTAACACTACACTATAATTAAATGACTTACCTAAATTAAATACAATTAAATAAAATTAGCTAAAGTACAAAAATAAAAAAACACTAAATTACAGAAAATAATAAACAAATAATTTTTTTAAACTAATTACACCTAATCTAACCCCCCTAACAAAATAAAAAAGCCCTCCCAAAATAAAAAAAAAACCCTACCCTACACTAAATTACAAATAGCCCTTAAAAGGGCCTTTTGCGGGGCATTGCCCCAAAGTAATCAGCTCTTTTACCTGTAAAAAAAATTACAAATCCCCGCCAACATTAAAACCCACCACCCACACAACCAACCCTACTCTAAAACCCACCCAATACCCCCTTAAAAAAAAACTAACACTAACCCCTTGAAGATCACCTTACCGGGAGAAGTCTTCATCCAACCGGGCCGAAGTCCTCAACGAAGCCAGAAGAAGTCTTAATCCAAGCCGGGCGAAGTGGTCCTCCAGACGGGCAGAAGTCTTCATCCAGACGGCATCTTCTATCTTCATCCATCCGGCGCGGAGCGGGTCCATCTTCAAGACATCAGACGTGGAGCATCCTCTTCATCTGATGGCTCTTCTGGAATGAAGGTTCCTTTAAATGATGTCATCCAAGACAAGTATGATGTAGGTGTCGGCGATGTCGGGGGCGGCAGATTAGGGGTTAATAAGTGTAAGATTAGGGGTGTTTAGACTCAGGGTTCATGTTAGGGTGTTATGTGTAGACATAAAATGTTTTTCCCCATAGGAATCAATGGGGCTGCGTTAGGGAGCTTTATGCTGCTTTTTTGCAGGTGTTAGACTTTTTTTCAGCCGGCTCTCCCCGTTGATTCCTATGGGGAAATCGTGCACGAGCATGTTACACCAGCTCACCGCTAACGTAAGCAGCGCTGGTATTGGAGTGCGGTAATGAGCAAAGTTTTGCTCAACGCTCACTTCTTGTCTGGTTTGTAAAAACCCGTAATACCAGAGCTGTCTGTAAGTGAGCGGTGAGCATAAACTGCTCGTTAGCACCGCACAGCCTCTAATGCAAAACTCGTAATGTTTTTTTAAGGAAAATGATAGGTTACACATGCAGGAAGTGATAATACCTCAGAAGCCTTTTGCATATATAAAAACATGACAGCCAATCACAACGAGAAGGCCTATAAAGTATGTCCATATTTTCTCTAAAAAGCAAAGCTTAATTCATTTTTACGATAGTTTTATGGTTATCTCAGGTTTATTTCAATTTTGTTCTTCTTTTGAAAGTCTATTCTACGAATCAACCATCCTTTCTAGAAAGAGGTGCTTTGTCAAATTGTCCCTATCACTGGAGATATAATCTAAGCAATCAGGAGCCAGGTATACAATTTTAGGAATGTAGCACCAAGAAAACTTTGGTTTAGAGATACAAAGTTATGCAGGTTTTATTTCTGTATTGTCAATATGGCCATGTAGAGAGTTTCAGAGTTAACAATTTATCATTTCTGCTTAGCGGCCAATTTAAATTGACAATTCCATTAGTCTTCACTTTCTATCTCATCTCAGATTTTCTCTCATGTCTACATACCCAATCATTCTGCTTCTCTATATATAGTGCTGATTTCCAAAATTCTTATTTTACTTGCTATGTCCTTACACTAGCCATCACTAAAAATCTTACACTATAATTTATATTCTCTTATTCACTCAGAACATATCCCCCTCAGTCCGATGGACACACAGATTCATAACATATTCATCTGTTGAGGTCTTTAGGCTGTTAAGCCAATGGTAGAAGGTTTTTAGAGCATATGTGAGTATCTAAACTAAAAAAGGTAACAGAGAATTTCAAAACTCCCAGGCAGTTTTGCAACTTCCAAGTCTAAGGTGTCCCCATGTCACTATAAGACTATGTTATCAGAGTATATATTTAAATGCCTGTTGCAGGATGCAAATTACTATAATTTATGAGACACATAATAATTCAGCATGATGTATTCTCTTGCTTATAAAGCAATCATAGGACACGCAGCCGATAGGTTAAGACACCCAATGGCAATATGTCGGAAGAAGACTTTCAACATTCCTACTATATTAATTCAGACAATGTCAAAAGAAAAAAAAACATTGCTAGTAAACAGTAGATATGTATTTTCATAGAAACTTGTATTTTGCACTTCATGCTATGAACATGAATTCTAATCAAATTAGATATCATTTATAAATGTCATTGGCATTGACACACACAAAGCAGGGTGGGACGATTCTCCATCTGGAAGAGCAGGGTAAGCTGATTCTCCATCCCATAGGTACACTATGGGATACCAGTTCAGGTTTTCCACTAAACTGAGTCTGAGTAATTAAGGGGATTAGGCTCACATGATACTGGTTTGGTTCTTTTAAAAGGCTGGGAAAAACCTCAGTGACTTGAGAGAGACAAGGAGTTGGCAGAACCTGTATTGCTGCAACTAAGAGAAACTTGTAAAATAGTTAAAGGGACATAATACACTTGATTTCTCTTTGCATAAATGTTTTGTAGATTATACATTAAAGGGACATTATACACTCATATTTTTCTTTGCATAAATGTTTTGTAGATGATCTATTTATAAAGCCCATAAAGTTTTTTTTTTTAATAAATGTATAGTTTTGCTTATTTTTAAATAACATTGCTCTGATTTTCAGACTCCTAACCAAGCCCCAAAGTTTTATGTGAATACCGTCAGCTACCTTCTCCAGCTTGCTCCGGTTTGTGTAAAGGGTCTTTTCATATGCAAAAGAAGGGGGAGGGGGAGTGTCTTATTTCCCACTTGCAGTGGGCTTTTCAGCTACCTTTTCAACAGAGCTGAACTGAGAGCTTCTAAGTAAGTTTTTAAACCGTTTTATACTGGATTTTTATATCAGTATTTGTGCATCTTATTCTTTATAGTAGTGTCTATTACATGCAGTTATATGAAAATGAGTGTATACTGTCCCTTTAATATAGCCTATACGATTGGTTTTTTATTTTATAGTTTTGCTTATTTTTAAATAACATTGCTCTGATTTTCAGACTCCTAAGCAAGCCCAAAGGTTTTAGGAGATTTCTGATGTATACTTACTCCAGCTTGCTCCTGGTTGTGTAGAGTCTTTTAATATGCAGAGGAAGGGAGGGGGGGTCTGTTATTTCCCACTTAAGTGGCAGTTCTAGCTACCTTTTCAACAGAGCTAAACTGGGAGCTTCTAAGTAAGTTTTTAAACCGTTTTATACTGGATTTTTATATCAGTATCTGTGCATCTTATGCTTTATAGTAGTGTCTATTACATGCAGTGATATGAAAAATGGTGTATACTGTCCCTTTAAACACGGTTGCTGCTGTGAACTACAGTTGAATCATGTGACTTCTGTTGCACATTGCTGTAGTATTTATCAGATCTGCTGAGTTGCAAATGATAATATTGACAAGCAGAACAATCAGGCTGATGTTACACCGTTTGGCAGTATAGACAATATGCTAAAGTTTCTCTATCGATTGGGCTCCATCTTCGAAGTATAATGGTATCCAGACTAGTGAACTCCATCCTATATGTTGTAGTGCTAATACAGGGATTAATACTGCTAGGCAAAAATCAGCACTTTCAATCCAGTTAAAAAGAAGGAAGTTTCTGTTCTCCTTTCAGTTTCCCATCTTACTACCTGTCCCCTTGATCCTATTCCTGCACAGTTGCTACGTTCCCTGTCCCCTACTCTTACACCCATCCTCACACATATATTACATTTCTCCCTTAATCTGGTACATTTCCATCATCCCTTAAACATGCTCTAATTACACCTATTTATTAAAAAAAATCTATCATTCCCATGCAACTATTGTCCAATCTCTCTTCTTCCCCTCGCCTCTAAACTTCTTGAGCAGATTGTTTATATAAGCTTATCACACTTTCATCTAACCATCTTCTTAATCTGCAATCTGACTACTCTATGCTAATCCTTTTAGACCTCTCTGCAGCCTTTTACACTTTTGAACATCCATTGCTGCTCCAGACCATTCAATACATGGTTATTTGTGATATAGCTGTACTGTGACTCTCCTCCTACTTTTCTAACCTTAACTTCAGTGTATCGTTCTCTGGCTCTTTCTCCTCCCTTCTACCCCTCTCTGTTGGGGTACTTCAAGGCTCAGTTCTAGGTCCCCTTTTTTCAGTCTACACATCATCACTAGGCTCATTAATCAAGCACTGTTGGTTTCAGTATCATCTTTATGCTGATGACACCCACATCTACCTTCCTGCACCAGGCATTTCCTCTTCTTGTCACCAGCTGCCTAGCTAATATCTCATCCTGGATGGCTTCTCACTATCTAAAGCTGACCTTCTCTAAAACTGAACTCCTTCTATTTCCTCCTTCTACCAATATCCCCATTCCCCAAATCGCACAACTCTGTCATCACCTCTTTCCCTCAGGCCTGCTACCTTGTGGACTGGTCACACTTGGCTCAGGACTTTACTCCCCAAGTTAAAGGTACAGTCTACCCCAGAACTTTTTTGTTTAAAAATATAGATAATCCCTTTATTACCCATTCCCCAGTTTTGCATAATCAACACAGTTATATTAATATACTTTTCACTTCTGTGATAAAGAGGAAGTGGCAGGACTTAGCTAAGGACTTAAAGGGACAGTCTAGTCAAAATTAAACTTTCATGATTTATATAGGGCATGCAATTTTAAATAACTTTCCAATTTACTTTTAGCATCAAAATTGCTTTGTTTTTTTGGTATTCTTTATTGACAGCTAAATCTAGGTAGGGTCATATGGTAATTTCTAAGCCCTTGAAGGCTGACTCTTATCTCACTGCATTTTGACACAGTTAGACAATGGTAGTTTGTGTGTGCACGCCTCATAGATAACATTGTGCTCACTCTCGTGGAGATATTTATGAGTCAGCACCGATTGGCTAAAATGCAAGTCTGTCAAAAGAACTGAAATAGGGAGTAGCCTGCAGAGGCTTAGATACAAGGTAATCATGGAGGTAAAAAGTATATTAATGTAACTGTGTTAGTTATGCAAAACTGGGGACAGTGTAATAAAGGGATTATCTATCTTTAAAAAAAAAAAAATCTGTAGTAGACTTTTCCTTTAATGCTACAGTGCAGTGTAATATGTTGGTTCTTTACAAATAAATAATAATACTAATAATAATAAAATAATTATAACTTTTAGGTAAAGCTATTGAATATGGCTGTGATTTGTGATGCACTGTGTAGGGATAACTACTGCAAGCTCACAGTAGCAATTAGCGCTCAGAAAATTAATCAGAGATTAGATCTCTGGTTAATTTTATAAATGTGCCCAGTTTTACACAACCAACATGGTTAGAGAAATATCATTTTTACCTCTGTGTTACCTTCTATCTAAGTCTCTTCTGACAGCCCCCTAAGATACTTGTATAGCACACAATCTCTAACTTAATCGACTTGCAGCACAGATAACAGGTATTGTTATTACCCAACTTAATGGTACTCATTTTACCAACCGCAGAAGGATGAAAGGCTGAGTGGACCTTGCCGGGATCAAACCTGCAACCATGGGGTTGCCACAAATCTCTGCAACAGTGCATTAGCATGATGAGCTATCTGTCTGGCTTTCACATGGCTATTTATTTATTATATATTGACTTAAATTTTAGCCAATTAGTTCTGTGTACTGCACAACACCACGGGAGAGAGCAAAATGTTATCTATATGGCCCACATGAATTAGCTGTCTCTTGTTGTGAAAAGCTAATAAAAAAGTATGTGATAAGAGGCTTCCTGTAGTGGCTCACTGGCTTATAAACATGCAAACATTTAAAAGGTTTACATGTTATAAAGTATATAAATATAACAATGTTGGTTGTGCAAAGTTGGGGAATGGATAGTAAAGGCGTTATCTATCTTTTTAAACAATAAAAATTGTAGTGTAGACTGTCCCTTCAAATATTTTATTCATTTGCATTCCTTTTATAGTTCAGTATCATAATTTACAAACCCGGCTTAAAAGTAAATCCCTGTATTTTAAATTTAGAATTAAATGTAGTTATTTTTATTCCGCTAGTTACTTCTTTCATACGTGATAATGCTTGGCATGGCAGATGTTATTCCTGCTGTGCTATAATAGTCAAAAGATCATTTTTTTTACTTTTTTTTATTATTTTCATGCCAGACCTTTTCTGTTTAGCAGGATCTGAACATTTCTTCCTTTAATTTGTAATTTTATAGTCTTGTGTTTTTCTCCTTTGTGTATCATTTTGCATGTGTTTGTACTGAAGCCTATTTGTCCTGGGACCTTATTTCAATTACTAAAACAAAATGCAACTGTACATTTCAATCATTTTGTCTTTATAAATTGCACAATCTGTTTCTCCTGTGTTGAAAACAAAGACAGCATTTTAATAACTTGGTTTCACTGTGAAAACAGCATATTGACAGCCTTTATAATTGATAGGTAAAACTGTACAGACATATATAAATGACTCCCACAATAAAAAAGCTTAATGTTACTACCTCACAATCAGGTTAACAAGAACTTGCAGCATATGCTTGGAGTCCCTGATGAGCAAGTTTATTATTATGGGTAAGATTACAAGTAGAGTGGTATTTAACACTTCCTCTCACATGCTAACTCTGCTAGAAGTAAGCTTTTGGGCTCGTCAGGTAATGCTCATATTGCAAGAAGAAAGGGAACAGTTTTTGCACTAGCTCTAATACAATACATGCAAAAAGCTGAACTTAGGATATTGTTAATGCGCAAACTCGTTCAAATATTATACCTATATATATATATATATATATATATATATATATATATATATATATATATATATATATACACACAATTACATATAGGTAGCGATATATACATATATATTTAGTGATATCTATTTTAAAGTACATAGAACATTCTGCTACGGAAAGAACTAGAATATTACTGTGAAATATTTACAGTAAAAACACAGTATAACACTTTATTCAATCTGAATATTGCATAAATAGTTTTTTTTCATGTTTTCATCTACTTAAAGGGACATGAAACACCATTTTTTTTCTTTCATTATTCAGATAGAGAATACAATTTTAAACAACAATTTACTTCTATTATTTAATTTGCTTCCTTCTCTTGTTATTATTTGCTGAAAGGTTTATCTAGGAAAGCTCAGGAGCAGCAGATAACCTAGCTTCTAGCTGTTGATATGTTGCTGCATTTATTTACCAATTGTGATTGGCTCAACCATGTGTTCAGTTAGAAACCAGTAATGCATTGCTGCTCCTTCAGCAAATTATACCAAGAGAATGAAACAGATTAGATAATAGAAGTAAATTATAAAGTTGTTTAAAATTGTATTCTTTATCTGAATCATGAAAGAAACATTTTGGGTTTCATGCACCTTTAACTGCAAAGGGCTTGAATGCACTTATATACATGTCTACAAAGTGCACATACGCTTATAATAACACTATCTAATAAACAATATTTAAAAAAACAGTATTGCACACAAAAGTTATAAGGGCTCAAAGATAAAAGGCAGGCAAAGAGCTTTAACATTGAGATACATATATATACATGTCTAAAGATGTATATATATATATATATATATATATATATACCTATGTATTTATATGTGTATATATGAATTTACAGACATATATACACATATAAACACATAAATGCATATGTACACATATATATACATACATATACGTGCATTGGAGCCCTTTGCAGTTAAGTAGATGCAAACATGTAAAAGCATATTTATGTCATATTTATAGTTAATAAAGGTTTTAACTATGTATTTACAATAAATATTTCCCATTCCAATTTTCTGCACATAGGGAATATGTTCTTTGTATATATAATTAGCACTCCACTTGTAATCTGGCCCTATATGGCTAAACAGCCACGATAAACCTGATTTTGCTTGCTTGTAACTATTAGAGTGCCACTCATAATCTGGCCCATAGAAAGTAAACATTATACTTTTCTGCAAATCTGATTGTGACATTATTATTTAATATATTTTTGTGCAAATTACAGTTTCACACCAAGTAGTTGAGTGTTTACCTTTATGCTAAAGCTGCCCTTTATTCAAATTCACAGCCAAACCAATATGGTATTGCTTACCTCATACACGCTAAGCAGACAACAGTCCAATAACTGTACTCCAAGCAGTTCTTTCATTTTCTGAGGGTAAGAATGAGTGATACAGGTAATCAGATATGGTATTGCTTACCCCATACAAACCAAGCCGCCTGCATTCCTACACCTGTACTTAAAGTTACCAGGTTCCAGTATTTAACCAGACTGTCCAGTATTTAAGCAGGCTGTCCAGTAAAATCGTCACTAAAATACTGGACACTTAAATGTCCAGTTCTTAAAAGTCCCTGTATGTTGGCTAAATGTAAAAGGCTTCCTATTCCTCAACTCAAACATTTGGAGCAGAAAGAAGTGAGGGTCAGTCTAGGGGGCATTACTGGCAGCCAAAGAGGTAAAAAAATTGGTTTCTATGTTATAGGCAACCCAGGGGTAAAATTACTGCTCAGTTGTGAAACTATACATGTTGGGTTCAAGAGTGGGACTAACTTAGAGCTTCTGTGATCCCACTTACCATTGAGTCCAGTCAACAACAGTTTGTCCAGTATTTTTGATGAGGACACCAAGCAACCCTACTTGTACTCTAAGCAATTTTCCATTTGTTTTTTGATGGTGAGTCATACAGCCAATCAGTCACTGCATTGCATACCCATGCAAACGTAGCAGAATGCATTCATACAGCTGTACTCTCAGTAGTTTTTTGTTGGTTTTTTTTTTTTGCATTTTGACCTCGATCACAATCTATCAGCAATTTGCTCCCATAAAGGATTTTTTCTTTCTGACCAAACTGTGAGTCATACAGTTGTTAAAACCTCAACCAAAAAACTCCCAAAAGGGATTTTTAGTGTGTTAAGTACCTGTTTTTAAAATAGAAACTGGGAGGTATCCTGAAACGGAGTGATACAATAGTCCATGCACTCCTCTTAAGGTTACAGGAAAGTTCTATTCATGTAACCCCTTTGTTCACTCTGCAAGGAAAATACTCATTTGCATATGAGACATTAACCTATTGTCTTCAAAATCCATCCTCAACACTCATTAACCATAAGACTGCCAAAGGTATCTTTGCATGAATGGGCATGCTTCTATAGTCACTTCAGGACCCCAACATCTACAAATGGCGTGCTTTCATTTTTCCTACTTTCTTGCTACATTGTAGAATATTTTCTGGCAAATTTCAATTTTCCCTCCCCCTGTATAATGTAACAGCCATCAGTCAATCAGAAAAGTCATACATATATATATATATATATATATATATACAGGGAGTGCAGAATTATTAGGCAAATTAGTATTTTGACCACATCGTCCTCTTTATGCATGTTGTCTTACTCCAAGCTGTATAGGCTCGAAAGCCTACTACCAATTAAGCATATTAGGTGATGTGCATCTCTGTAATGAGAAGGGGTGTGGTCTAATGACATCAACACCCTATATCAGGTGTGTATAATTATTAGGCAACTTCCTTTCCTTAGGCAAAATGGGTCAAAAGAAGGACTTGACAGGCTCAGAAAAGTCAAAAATAGTGAGATATATTGCAGAGGGATGCAACACTCTTAAAATTGCAAAGCTTCTGAAGCGTGATCATCGAACAATCAAGCGTTTCATTCAAAATAGTCAACAGGGTCGCAAGAAGCGTGTGGAAAAACCAAGGCGCAAAATAACTGCCCATGAACTGAGAAAAGTCAAGCGTGCAGCTGCCAAGATGCCACTTGCCACCAGTTTGGCCATATTTCAGAGCTGCAACATCACTGGAGTGCCCAAAAGCACAAGGTGTGCAATACTCAGAGACATGGCCAAGGTAAGAAAGGCTGAAAGACGACCACCACTGAACAAGACACATAAGCTGAAACGTCAAGACTGGGCCAAGAAATATCTCAAGACTGATTTTTCTAAGGTTTTATGGACTGATGAAATGAGAGTGAGTCTTGATGGGCCAGATGGATGGGCCCATGGCTGGATTGGTAAAGGGCAGAGAGCTCCAGTCCAACTCAGACGCCAGCAAGGTGGAGGTGGAGTACTGGTTTGGGCTGGTATCATCAAAGATGAGCTTGTGGGGCCTTTTCGGGTTGAGGATGGAGTCAAGCTCAACTCCCAGTCCTACTGCCAGTTTCTGGAAGACACCTTCTTCAAGCAGTGGTACAGGAAGAAGTCTGCATCCTTCAAGAAAAACATGATTTTCATGCAGGACAATGCTCCATCACACGCGTCCAAGTACTCCACAGCGTGGCTGGCAAGAAAGGGTATAAAAGAAGAAAATCTAATGACATGGCCTCCTTGTTCACCTGATCTGAACCCCAATGAGAACCTGTGGTCCATCATCAAATGTGAGATTTACAAGGAGGGAAAACAGTACACCTCTCTGAACAGTGTCTGGGAGGCTGTGGTTGCTGCTGCACGCAATGTTGATGGTGAACAGATCAAAACACTGACAGAATCCATGGATGGCAGGCTTTTGAGTGTCCTTGCAAAGAAAGGTGGCTATATTGGTCACTAATTTGTTTTTGTTTTGTTTTTGAATGTCAGAAATGTATATTTGTGAATGTTGAGATGTTATATTGGTTTCACTGGTAAAAATAAATAATTGAAATGGGTATATATTTGTTTTTTGTTAAGTTGCCTAATAATTATGCACAGTAATAGTCACCTGCACACACAGATATCCCCCTAAAATAGCTATAACTAAAAACAAACTAAAAACTACTTCCAAAACTATTCAGCTTTGATATTAATGAGTTTTTTGGGTTCATTGAGAACATGGTTGTTGTTCAATAATAAAATTAATCCTCAAAAATACAACTTGCCTAATAATTCTGCACTCCCTGTATATATACAGGATACCTTTTCACATGCTCAGTAAGATCTAGAGCCTCAGAAAGAGTGCATATAAAAAATGTGCACATTTTAATAATGGAAATATATTGTAAAGTATTTTTTTAATTGCATGCTCTGTCTGAATCATGAAAGTTTAATTTTGGGCTATTTCCATACCCACAATTGTGTTTTCAGATGTTCGCTTAAAGCCCAATTTTTACTATTGGACCACAAAGTTCATAGAAATCCCAATACATTTTTCATAGACTTCTCAGCACCTTATCAAGATCAGTTTTGACTTTTCAGATTGGACATTTTGATAAAGCCTCTGAATAGCATTTTGTGAACAATGGAGATCAGAACACAACACAAGAGACTGCAAGACAACTACAAGAAAAATGCAAAAGCAACACAGAAAAAATTAATGAGGGTATCATACTGCAGCGTTGTCAGCACGTACACAAAATCACTGACTTGCAATACCAAAAAAGGAAAACAAGAAGATTGTAAACTTTGGAGACAAACTCATATGTGAAACCACTGATGCAATTAAAAGGACCACTCAATGAATAATTAACATGTGTATAATAAAAAGACAATGATTTAATGCCTACTCTGAATTTCAAATAAGCAGTAGATTTTTCTCTGACAAATTCTTTTTTTTTCACCCATTTTCCGGCCCCCTGTATCATGTGACAGACATCAGCCAATCCCAGACTAGTATATGTACACCATGTAAGCATATGCATAGTAGGATCTTGTTCCCCAGAAAGTGTGCATACAAAATTACTGTGCAAAATAATTATAATTGAAGTACATTGGAATGTGTCTTAAAACTGCATCATCTGTCTGATTCATAAAAGTTTATTTTCACTGGCTTGTCTCTTTAAAGTAATGAAGGGCATCAAGTAAAATTGCTATTTTTATTGTACATTTTACAAGAAACTAGAAAAATACAAGGTGGTAGCATTCATTGCACAGTATTTTACATCCCCATGTGGGACATAATTTACTGATTTGCTTGTAGGACCATTGGGCTATACATGACAATTTTGAACTCTAAGGGGTCCATTTGGCACGTGTAGGAGTTTATTCCACATGTTGTAGAAAATGCACATACTATCATTTGTCTTTATTTACCTCCTTATTATAAGGAAATTTCTTAAGACATTTAAATAGATGTGCTGACTTTGCTTTCCTTTATGTTTGAAAACTCCTTGGGAAGCGATTCCTCCCTACTGATAATGACGCTGCTCAGATGCTGCACTTCAGTGCTTTTATTCTTTCACTGCTAATGCCTCTCTTATTTTTGTCTCACTAACTCCCTTGATATAAAGACTCCCACAGAAATCTTTATCTGCAAAAAAAAAGTTATTGAGAGTGCAAAACAATTGGAAGTGTAGAGAGGTACTTTTCCCACATAGCGCTGGTACTTTTGTACAGTTTTGATATTGCTATAGATTATAATTCTAGCAAAAAAAATGGATGATTATTGAGATAACTCTAAGTATGATTACAATAGAAAATCTGCTGTTTTGTAACCGCTGGAAAATGCTGCAATTAAATGGACACAGGTAATGAAATTTAAAGGGACGTGGAAGTTAAAATTAAACTTGTATGATTCAGACAAGGCATGCAATAAAAAGCAAAAATGTTACTTTTATTATAAAATGTATTTTGTTCTCTTGATATCCTTTGTTTCAACTTAGAACCCCATTTAAGAAACTATCACCAACATCCCGGCCAAAGGGCAGTAATACACTGCCAACATTTAAGATTGCGCAAGCAGTTTCTTGTGCAAATACCGCCCCCAGCTCGCACAGTCAATCACGTAAGCAGGGGCTGTCAATTACCCTGGTCGTACTAGTCTGGGGTGATTTGAATCCACCTGATCAGAGATGGCATATAAGTTGATACCAACTGTTCCTTAACTATCGGCTGCAGACTCGTTCAAGTGAGCCTTTAGCCTAAGACGCTCCAAAGCTGCAACCAAAACATTTTGAAATAGAGCCCTTAGCTACTTTCCGTGACAATTTTATACATACAGGGGTTTATCACAATCCTTTAGAAAAAATATCTAATGATTTACCAACATAACAAAACATTTTATGCAGAACATCATTTTGAGTTTAATGTCCCTTTAAACTGCTTCAACTTAGAGATCTGACATTATGTAAAGGATAAATTGATATTAAACTCAAAATTTTAATCTACGTAAATTAAAAATGTTAGTGTACTTACGTTATTTATTTTGCCACAGGTAATTTTAATACAAAACTCTGGGGTCTATTTATCAAGCTCCGAACGGAGCTTGATGTCCTATTTTTCTGGCGAGCCTTCAGGCTTGCCAGAAACACAAGACATCAACGAAAATCAACCCGATCCAATACGATCGGGTTGATTGACACCCCCTGCTGGCGGCCAATTGGCTGCAAATCTGCAGGGGGCGGTGTTGCAATGATAAATGCCGACAGCATATGCTGTCGGCATTTATCGTTCTGCGGTGGACATGGTTTGCTATAGCGGATCATGTCCGTCCGCACAATGATAAATGGACTCCTTAATGTAGAGTAGTTTGAAATTCAGAATATTTGTATATTTGCAGCTGTAAAATGTGACAGCTTGGAGAGGGGATGGCACCAAGTATAAACACTAATATAGATTATATCATTTAACAATATTTACATGCCATACTACAGCTTATACATGCAGCTTAAAGGTAGAATTATATGATTTTTTATATACACAGTAGCATCAGAAAGATAATACATTACTATAATCAGAAAGGTAACACCCCAATAGCCAAACACTTCAGACAAACAATATGTAGGGCGCACCAAGCACGCATTATGAAATAGAGCCCTCCAACACCTAAGAGACAGCAAACCTGGCAGTAACACCCCAATATCCAAACACTTCAGACATAAACATCAGTCAAATGACATGTTTTTACAAATATAAGGAATTGATCATGTCCCAAGACATAGAAGCGGAGGGGTGATAGGGAATGACTGCTGATGGATGTCTATGATGGATGTCAATTTATTTTATTGAGATCATATTACAAATATATTATTTTCCTAAAAATCATAGAGTTTTAGATTTAAAATCATATATGTATATATAGGTATTTATAATCATTTTATTGATCCATTCTGGTGCAGAGGTTACCTGGCTTTTGCTCAAGTGCTAACCCAAAGGCAGGCTTAGTTTAAGTATGCTAAGCCGAAGGTGTCTTATTGCAAAGACAGATTTCTAAACAATATGTTCCTTGTCAAGAAAAAAAAGGAACTTCTTGTCCAGTAATAAATTTAAGATTTCTAAATTATTTTATTGCTTACAATGATTTCAACATGAAAGGAATTCATTTACTCAAAGATTGTCTGATGGACAAAGATTGGTTGGTATGGTTGGATCTATTTAATGCTTACCTTACAGGGCCCATTCATTTTTCCCATAAGAAGTATCTCCATTTTATTTAGAAAAAATATTTATGGCAGTCTACTTGTCTACCCTTTTGGCCTTCCTCAGCTCCTTGGGTATTTACAAAAATTCTCAAACCAGTTATTGCCTGGCTTCTATTTCAAGGAGTCCATCTATTTATTTATTTAGATGCATCAGTCTCCTACTATACTTCTTAAACATCTCAATATGACCTTTTTAAGCTTTCAGATAGAGTCCCTATCTTCTACCTTGAGTCAACCCTCAAATAGGATTAAAAAAAGATCAAAAATAAATTTATCTATAAAAAATAATTTTTCCCAACCTGGAGTTTGGCTGAAATCGTGTTATTAATATCTTCCTCAATTCAAGCCATATTCCTGGCTCCTCTTCACTACAGAGCTGCCCAGAGATAAAAAAAAAACCATCACCTATGGAAAGGTTTATCTTTTCCACAGAAAATAAAAATATCATCAGATGCAAAAGAGAAACTCCTTTGGTGATTATTCAATATGGAAGCCTGGAATGGCAGAGCCATTCAGCAATTTCCCAGATGTAGTCGGATATGAGCAATTCCGGTTAGGCCGCAAGATTTGGCTATCTAATTATAGAGGGGAAATTTTATTGATTATATCACCAAAGAATTAATCCACCATTGTCTTCAACAAAACACTAACATTCATGCTTTTATCAACGGTCTCTCCAATATAGCTGCAGACTGGGGTTCTCTGTATCTAATCTATTCCAGTGATTGGAGACTAAAAAGGAAACTTTTTCTTTATATTTAGATGCTCAGAGGTCCTCTGATTCTGGATGTTTTTTGCTTCTCTTTTGAATTACCAGATTTGTTCCTTCTTCAGTTTGATCCAGAAGCACAAGTTATATATACTTTTCTCCAGATATAACCAAAGGGGTGAGCTTATGCCTTTCTCCCTTTTTCAATGATTTACCAAACAATAGCCAATTTCAGGAGAGATCAGGTTTCCATAACTCTTCTATGGCCAACTCAACCCTGATAGCCTTCTCTTTTAGATATGTCCCTCAAATTCTTAAAAATATGAACTGGAATGTTCCATCATTTAATAGCCTTGACAATATACATGGGTCTTTCATCAGGAGCTAATCTCCTGCTGCAAAATATATGGGCCCCCGGAACTCAGAAATGTTTCCTTTCATCTTGGTCAAAATGAACTAGCTGGTGTAGCGCTGAATATCTTTTTTTAGCACCTTTAAATCAAGTTTTAAATTATTTCACTCATCTTTTTGAATCTAGTTTAACCTACAGATATATTAATCATGTGAAATTTGATATTTCAGTAGGCCATTCTCCTTTATCAGATATTCTTATTGGACAACAGCCACACGTTTGTAGATTTATTATTAGTTATTAGTTAATACAGGGAGTGCATAATTATTAGGCAAATGAGTATTTTGACCACATCATCCTCTTTATGCATGTTGTCTTACTCCAAGCTGTATAGGCTCGAAAGCCTACTACCAATTAAGCATATTAGGTGATGTGCATCTCTGTAATGAGAAGGGGTGTGGTCTAATGACATCAACACCCTATATCAGGTGTGCATAATTATTAGGCAACTTCCTTTCCTTTGGCAAAATGGGTCAAAAGAAGGACTTGACAGGCTCAGAAAAGTCAAAAATAGTGAGATATCTTGCAGAGGGATGCAGCACTCTTAAAATTGCAAAGCTTCTGAAGCGTGATCATCGAACAATCAAGCGTTTCATTCAAAATAGTCAACAGGGTCGCAAGAAGCGTGTGGAAAAACCAAGGCGCAAAATAACTGCCCATGAACTGAGAAAAGTCAAGCGTGCAGCTGCCAAGATGCCACTTGCCACCAGTTTGGCCATATTTCAGAGCTGCAACATCACTGGAGTGCCCAAAAGCACAAGGTGTGCAATACTCAGAGACATGGTCAAGGTAAGAAAGGCTGAAAGACGACCACCACTGAACAAGACACACAAGCTGAAACGTCAAGACTGGGCCAAGAAATATCTCAAGACTGATTTTTCTAAGGTTTTATGGACTGATGAAATGAGAGTGAGTCTTGATGGGCCAGATGGATGGGCCCGTGGCTGGATTGGTAAAGGGCAGAGAGCTCCAGTCCGACTCAGACGCCAGCAAGGTGGAGTACTGGTTTGGGCTGGTATCATCAAAGATGAGCTTGTGGGGCCTTTTCGGGTTGAGGATGGAGTCAAGCTCAACTCCCAGTCCTACTGCCAGTTTCTGGAAGACACCTTCTTCAAGCAGTGGTACAGGAAGAAGTCTGCATCCTTCAAGAAAAACATGATTTTCATGCAGGACAATGCTCCATCACACGCGTCCAAGTACTCCACAGCGTGGCTGGCAAGAAAGGGTATAAAAGAAGAAAATCTAATGACATGGCCTCCTTGTTCACCTGATCTGAACCCCATTGAGAACCTGTGGTCCATCATCAAATGTGAGATTTACGAGGAGGGAAAACAGTACACCTCTCTGAACAGTGTCTGGGAGGCTGTAGTTGCTGCTGCACGCAATGTTGATGGTGAACAGATCAAAACACTGACAGAATCCATGGATGGCAGGCTTTTGAGTGTCCTTGCAAAGAAAGGTGGCTATATTGGTCACTGATTTGTTTTTGTTTTGTTTTTGAATGTCAGAAATGTATATTTGTGAATGTTGAGATGTTATATTGGTTTCACTGGTAAAAATAAATAATTGAAATGGGTATATATTTGTTTTTTGTTAAGTTGCCTAATAATTATGCACAGTAATAGTCACCTGCACACACAGATATCCCCCTAAAATAGCTATAACTAAAAACAAACTAAAAACTACTTCCAAAAATATTCAGCTTTGATATTAATGAGTTTTTTGGGTTCATTGAGAACATGGTTGTTGTTCAATAATAAAATTAATCCTCAAAAATACAACTTGCCTAATAATTCTGCACTCCCTGTAGTTTAAAAAGACCACAAGTTGCTAAACATTCTTATTTTAGTCATGTTAATCTAATTTTTTCCTTATTTCAAAGCTGGTCTTCTAGCTATTCACTTACATTATAGCAGCCAGTTAACTTTTAAACTTGCTACCATTTTTTATGTTTGTTTTCTTGTAAACATGTTTCTGATGTTAAAGGGATAAAACAGTGCTCCTTTGGTAAAAACAAATATGCTAAAACAAAGCAAACTTTACTTAGCACTTAGAATTTTTCAATGTAGCCCCTGCCCCCAGTGTGTGAAGCTTAAGATTCATCCTGGAAGTTCTGAGCATGTGTTAATATGACTCCCTTTTTGTAGAGACAACAGCCTCCTTGTAGCGCTGTGACAGGAGGCAATGGACACTGCACAAATCAAGTTATAAAAGATAAATAAAATATAAAATCTATTTAATTAGATGAATATCACATACTGCAACTATTTCTATTAAGTATATACCACTGCAGTTTCATATCCCTTTAAAGCTATTGACTATAATTCAAAAATGTTTTCTCTACAAGGTGTTATTTTCTCACTCTGTCATAGAACTAAAACTCTATTATCTAACTTTTTGTATCCCTATTTTTTATTATCCTCATTTATGTGTTGAAATTTGTCTAAAAAAGTATGAATTTAGAACTAAGCTGGTTTTGCTGCTTACTGGTTACTAAATGGTCAGTGGGACATCTCTGATTGGTCACTCATAACTTTGACCACTTAACCTCTGTTTTCATTGGTTTCATTCTTTTTTTTGTCTTTTTATTGGTTGTTTTATTAATATCTGTGTATCTATTTGCTTTCACTTACTGCCAATACAGTAAAGACAAAGTTTAAAGGGACACTGAACCCATTTTTTTTTTTTTTTGTAATTCAGATAGAGCATGCAATTTTAATCAACTTTCTAATTTACTCCTGTTATCAAATTTTCTTGGTATCTTTATTTGAAAAGCAAGAATGTAAGTTTAGATGCTGGCCCATTTTTGGTGAAAGACCTGCTGTCCATGGTCGTGAACCAAAAATTGTCTGTCTCCTTAGCTTAGATGCCTTCTTTTTCAAATAAAGATAGCAAAAGAACGAAGAAAAAATGATAATAGGAGTAAATTAGAAAAGTCCTAAAATAGTAACAATATCATTAACTGATACCTCAAATAATTATTAAAATATAATGTATATTTTTTAAATTCAGTGACCACTCTTAAAATCTTGTTCCAAGCATGTTATGTAGAGGAGTGAGATAGACTTTAAAGGGACATTATACACCTAAATTAATATTTAAATAAAGCATTAAGTATATATAACATTTGCAATTGGCATGCATTACCTATTTTGCAGCTAACTCTCCTAATAATGGAAAAAAATTATGCAGGGTGTTTCACTGAATATGTATACCTACGTACTATACTCTAATCACTGAGCTAATGTTTCTTGCTAGCTCCCTAACTAACTGCCTATAGCCAGGAAGTCACATAAATATTGACGGCAGATAAGAGCCATAGGCCCAACAAGTCTGCCTGATATTACCTAACAGTATAAACGTATCTAGTTTGTAGGATAGCCTTATGCTTGTCCCAGGCATTTTTAAAGTCCCCAACAGTGTTTGTCATTACTACCTCTTGAGGAAGTTTATTCCATAAATCAATCACTCTTTCTGTAAAGAAGTGCTTCCTCAAATTTCTCCTGAATCTACAACCCTTCAGCTTGAGATCATGACCCCTTGTTCTTGAATTTTCCATTTTATGTAAAATACCCACAGCCTCAGTTTTACTAAGCCCTTTAACCTACTTGAAAGTTGCTATCATATCACCTCTTTCCAGTCTCTCCTCTAAGCTATACATATTTAGGTAATTGAGCCTATCATGGTAAGTTTTATGTTTTAGACCATGTACAATTTTGGTAGCCCTCCTTTGCACAGATTCAAGTTTGTTAATATCCTTCTAAAGGTATGGCCTCTAGAACGGCACACCATACTCAAGATGAGGCCTAACTAATGATCTATAAAGTGGCATAAGAACCTTACTATTTCTGCTGCAAATACCTCTACCAATACATCCAAGCATTCTGCTAGCCTTACTCGCTGCATTACTACATTGTTTACTAAGTTTTAAATCATCTGAAATAATAATTCCCAAGTCCTGTTCCTCATCTGTAACAGTCAGTAAAGTGTCATTGAGTCTGTAATTAACATTTGGATTTCTCTTCCCTAAATGCATAATTTTACACTTTGCTGTGTTAAACTTTAGATCCCAGTCATTTGTTTAATTGTTGTATATCACTTCTCATTTTGTCTACCCCCCCTGGAACATCCACTCTGTTGCAAACAGACATACTTTCCCCTGTATACCAAGATATACACACAAGAGGAGGGCGGAGCTTGGTGGACAAACTATTAATATTTAAATGTTTCATGTACTTCTTACAAGCTTATAGATGTGGGACCAGTTGCAGTATGTAACAATAAGTAATCAAAATTATGTATTGGGTCTAGACTGTCCCTTTAACAAAGCCTCTCTTGACTGTTTAGGTTTTCATACGTTTAGTTCACAACCCACTTAAACATGATTCTTTCCTGGTTTGATGTAGGTCCAATTACACTGTTAAATTATGGAACTGTACGCCACCAAAATACCAAATACTTTAATCAGTGTGCTAATTTATTACTGCAATTTTGGTAGTCAGATTAAACTAAATACTAATATAAAAATAGACAAAATTATATGACATTATTAAATGTAAAAATTTATATTATTGGCTGAAGGGAAAAATATCTGTATTTTTATATATATATATTAGACAGTCATCTGCAATACTGAAGCTATTAAAGGGACAGTCAAAATTAAATTAAAGATTCATAATACAAATAGAGCATTCCATTTTAAACAACTTCACAATTTATTTTGCTTCCTAGCTTTGTATCCTTTGATGAAACACATATATACCTCTTATCACTGGCTTACCAGATGTGTTCGGTTAGCTACCAGTAGTGCATGATTCTCCTTCAACAAAGGTAACAAGAAAATGAAGCAAAACTTTATAATAAAAGTAAATTGGAATGTTATTTATAATTAAATGTTCTATCTAAATGAAAATGAAAGACATTTTTTTTAATTTTATGACCCATTAACCACCATGTTTCACTTATTCATTGGCAGGTATATTTTTCTTCAATATAGGTGTGTGGAAACTGTCCAGGAAAAACTCTACAAAGTGCTTGAGAAAATCTTGTTTTGTCTAGGGAGTAACATTTATCATTAAAATATTCAAGACAAAAATGTATATATCATTTTAAAATGCAAGCAAAAATCATAGTATAAAAGGACATAGTTCAAAGTGAATAGGGGTGTTCCTTTGGTGTGTCTCAAGTTCTCTCACAGGTCACATAATAGTCGCTTAGTATGTTTCTTCTGCAGGTCTCCATGATTTATCTGCACAAATAAACTAGAGAGTTAGTCTGAAATACACTATGTACTTTTTACACTGCTAAAAAAAAAATATGAAATGCAAGTTAATTTAATTTGATTTGAATTTGCACCAGGTGCTCCCTGTAAACCTACTCTTTCTAGCTAAATTCTGTAGTACAGGTATCTTAATTACTTTCCCATCAGATTACACCCTGAGAGGTTCGTCATGATGATTTCATCCCATGTCTATACATTTTTTTAAATTAGATCCACTGTCACAATTATAGTTTGAAAACAACAGGAATGGGGAGTGAAAAGAGGACAAGAAAGGGATTAACTAGCACTCTCTCCTAATTAATGAATATCTAGGCTGAATAAATCAGCTCACTAAGGTATGTAAATTAATTAAGTTAAAAATCAAACTTTAATTAAATGTATTAAAATGGGTAAAGTACAAACCATCTACCCTTAAAAAACACACAACCACTACCATCACCTCTGAGAATAAACTAGAACCACTTTAAACCATCCCCCTGTATTCCTGGCCTATATCTGGAATCGTCCACCTCAGCTGCCAGGGATAGTAAAATCAGTGGTCAAGCTGAGTACAAACGCGTTTCGGCCACTAACATGGGCCTTTTTCAATGTATATCTTATTGCGGTTTTTCACCGCAGTTATTTAAGGGTAGATGGTTCGAACTTCACCCATTTTAATACATTTAATTAAAGTTTGATTTTTAACTTACTTAATTTACATACCTTAGTGAGCTGATTTATTTAGCCTAGTTATTCATTAATTAGGAAAGAGTGCTATTTAATCCCTTTCTTGTCCCCTTTTCTCTCCCCATTCCCTGTTGTTTTTAACTATTATATAAGGGGCAGCACCGATATCTTAGTTCTTTGTTTCCTGAAATACACTACTCACAGTGATAATATATCTCTTCTTTTTTATTAAGCAATTATAGTTTGGCAAAAAATGTTTTTACAATGTGCCTGTTGGCTGCTTCATTGCCAGTATGTATCTGACCATTCAAAAACTGCAACTGATAGCAACAGGGTAAACATATCCAGAACAACTCATTGTGGGCAAGATTATGAGTGGCGTGTTGGTATTACAGGTGTGGCGCAATGCAAAAGTAACCTCGGGTTCACATTGCCGAATGTCAAGCACTCATGAGAGTGTGCTTCTATAGGCTCCAATGGCAACAGCAATAAATAAATATATTTGTATATGCTTTTATATATATATATATATATATATATATACACATACACATATATATATATAAATATATATATATATATATATACATACATACACATATATATATGTGTGTTTATATGTGTACATATACATATTAACATAAATATATATGTATATAAGCATTTATATTTATAGAGAAAACACAGTCTCTGGTTATTTAACGTGCCCCCGTAAATGGGCAACTGTGCCCCTTTACGGGTGCACGTTAAGATAGCATCTCACTTGTAATCTAGCCCTGTATCGTTCTGTGAGTGTAAATTATTATTTTTTTTTTAAAGGACTTCAGAGTTTAAGTAACACATTGTACAATGTATAATACTTAAATTACCCCTAAATGCAGTAGACTTGCATAATTAACAAGTGCATAATAAAAAGAGAATGCAATAAGTATTACTCTAAATTTCAAATAAGCAGTAGATTTTTCTTTGACAAATGTATTTTTTCCCTATTTGCCGGCCCCCTTTATCATGTGACAGACATCAGCCAATCACAGACTATTATACATATACCCAGTGCTGGTGCCAAAATGTGATAATAAAAGTAAATTGGAAAGTCTCTTAAAACTGCATGCTCTATCTGATTCATGAAAATATAATTTTGACTTTAGTGTCCCTTTAATTCCTTTATTTCTTTTTTATTTTATTACATTAACAGTGTCCTCTTAAATAAATATACAGTGACTAAAAAAACTACAAATAATTACTGCTGTTGTTTTAAAAAAGTTTTCTAAGTTGATATTGTTTTATCTTTAATCCTCTAACTTATAGTGTAAAAATGCAGAAATTGTATATTCTTAAAAGTTAAAATAATTCTGATCATTGAACTGAACAAAAGCTTGGTATATGTTTAAGCTCTGATTAATAAAAAAACAAGAGTGCTCATTATTTTTCCTGATTTCGTGGCTTATTCACTGAGGTAATAGTATGCAAAAAGAAATGGCAAAGGAGCTCATTAACAGAAGCTTAAAGTCACATTATTTCAAAATTCCAGAAAATGAAAAAGCCCTTTAGTTGGAAAATATTACTAAGGAAGTAAAGAAAGGAAAAACTATTTTTTTTTCATATTATTATTTCTGTTTATATTAAATGCTCTCCTTAAAGAGGAAATATACCAATGAATTGCTGACTCTACAACATTAGCAAATACATGTTAACAGTGGAAAACATTACAAATTAGTTTATGGGGCTGATTTAACAAAGCGGCAAGCTCTGTGCATTTGCTGGTGTCAATATGCTCGCCAGATATCGCTAAACATCGCTACAGCGAATCTACATACGACGCCCTTATTTATTAAAAACTCTGTCAAAAACACACGCATCAAGTACGGAGCGATAAACATCGGACTGTTGATAAATAAGAGTCATCGATGTTGCGGATATTCTGTTTTTTCCAACTTTATTTACCATTTCATTATCACATTTCTCTAAAGCTAATCTTTTATTTTTCATCTGTTAATGTCCAAGAAATAGCTAGATTTATACCTGAACAAACAATAATATTTCATAGATATATCTTTTTTATGTATTTGTTATAAAAAAAAAAACTAATATATGATATTTTCACATACATTAATGCATATTTGTATTTCTAGAAATCATGAAATGCCTATCTCATGTTTTTTATTTTTTTTTAAAATGATTATTAATGCTAGAATTTGTACATATATCTTTGCACATACTTGTGTATATATATATATATATATGTGTGTTGTCAGAAATCTTTTGCAAACATATTTACATGTCCCTAAATTTACATTTATATAGTGTAAATATATTATTATTATTCTGAGCAAGAATAATTGTGAATGTAACATGTAATCAGGGTATCATATGTATTTATTTGCAATCAATGGATATTTTAAGAGCTTGGCCAGTTTTCTCTCTGCACCTGTGTAACCCCTTCCTGATTGCAGTCTAGTTTTAAACACCACCCCTACACAGGTGTTATATAATGGGCTGGCATATAAGATATTTCTTTATGAAAATGAAATTCAAGAGAAGGAAGAAAAACATTAAAAATTGCATAATAATAAAGAGGTGATTTAAATTTCTGCTGTATCTGATTCATAACAGTTTAATGTTAGGTAGACTATCCCTTTGAGCTATCAGTTTAAGATTATATTGAATCAAACATCATTCAATTATTAAAATCATTGTCAGAAATATTACACTGTGAGGCCTAATGTCATCATCAATGTTTATCTTTAATACTAATTTCACATATACATACTTTCAAAGTATAATACACAATGTAACAAATTGCACTTACTAGTTCTGATGAGTGATCAACAACACAAGTATTGAGGAATTTGATTCGTTAGTGATATTATAAAATGTATATTTCAATCAGATTTGATGATGTCATAAATCATTTGATTATGCATATCCCAATCAAAAGTGGTGGAAAACTTCAGTATTTTGTGGGTTGTTTATGAGTTTGCGTCAAATTTGGTGCGAAAAGTGTTGCGTCAAATTTGGTGTGAAGTGGAGAGTGGGACTTGTATTACATGCGTTAAGCATAGTGCAAATAGATGTATCCAAAAAAGGAAGTTATCTATATTATGTAATGTATTTATTTCATTTTTATCCCTATATCTACTAGTGCCCCAAATTTGGAGCAATAATTGCTTTGTAATGAGAGACAAAGATGTAACATAATCCACAAGTAGCAATGTATTTATTCCATTTTATCCCTATATCTACTAGTGCACCAAATTTGGAGCAATAATTGCTTTGTAATGAGAGACAAAGATGTAACATAATCCATAAGTAGGGTAACATCTCCCTAATTTACTTTTATTATGTAATATGCTTCATTGTCTTGCAGCATCGAACATAACCTCTCTGTGTTTTCAGACTCCCATTGATTTCTATGGCATTCGCCGCCTCAAGGGTGGCAGTTTGAATGATGGGTATGCTGCGGCGGAATAGACGCAAGCGTACCTGTTGAATGTTTGATAAATTGGGAAGAGGGTCAAATAGAGTTGAATATGAATTTGAAACATCTGGAATGACGCAAGCATCGTTCTGCGTCGGATTGATATTGCGGGAGCGTATATTACATCACACATTTTAATATTTGATGATCTTGACGCTTTGTTAATTACGGCGGATCAACTTTGCATCTAATTTGACGTGAGATTCCAGAGTATTATCAGTTGAAGCTTTGATAAATTGGCCCCATGTGTGTATATGTATGTATTTTATATATATATATATATATATATATATATATATATATATATATATATATATGTAATATAGTGATTTTCAGACAGATGTTTTCCAATTATGATTTCCAAGAGGGGGGGGGAGATGACATACAATATTCAATAAAAATCTAAATATATTCATTTTAGCTTTCTTCTTTAGTGGTGACCAATTCCTTCCATGTGTGATGCTAATAGCCCAAATTATTAAGGCTGCATTTAAATAGTTGTCAAATAATGAATAATTGTCAGCCACTAACTGTCCCTTTTATATATATATATATATATATATATATAATATATAATATATATATATATATATATATATATATTACCATGGTAGCTCAAAATCAGCAAAATCAATCATTTAGCAATACATTAAATGATCAGATGATGCATATTTTTCAATATAACTGTTTTAACGGGTGGAAAAGTTTTAAAAATTAAGGCAAAGCCATAGTTAAGGAATCTGTGGGGCTCATCATCTGCTATGCCTCTTTATCAATACCTTCCCTGATTCCAGAATAAAACAAAAAACTTTACCTTAACTTTTAAGGCCCTCAAAAACACTGTGCTGACCTTGTCACCAGATACTCTCCCTCCAGTCCCCTTTGCTCTGCTCATGACCAAATTATGTCTTCTCTTATTACCTTCTCACATTCCTGTCTACAGGATCTCTCCAGATTGGATCCTATCTTGTGGAACTCTTTGTCTTGTTCCATAAGACACTACATGAGTTATAAAAAGTTTAAAGCTCTGCTAACAGACTCAATTGTTCAGGGATGCATATAATGTACGCTAACCTCTTCTTATCATAGTTCTTCACATCTTATGTAATCCCCTTAAACCCCCTTAGTACATAATCTTACAAGCTCAGCTGTCCTAAAGATCACTTCCATGTACGGCAATCTACAAAAGTTGGCAACTCTTTGCAGCTTACTCTACCTATTTCCTTCTTTTAAATGATGACTTTGCATATTATACCAATGATTATAGCCACAGAAGAATCTGTTGACACTCTACAAACAAATAATAATAATTCTAGTAAGACCCTCTAGGATTTGCCTACTTATAGTAGAAGACTATATTTCAATGAAAACATACAATAGAATCCAGAAAGTCTTAAATAGAAAATTTTAGATGAAAATGTTGATGAGCTGCTTAACCAAATTAGAGGAAAACTACCAAAGAAAAGATACAAGTGCAAATAAAATAGTGCACATTATGAGAACTGGGGGAATTTTAAATTAGTAGAGTTTTAATATTCAAGAAAAAGGGCAGTGAGGGAGCAATTTTAATCAACACCAAACTATATATATTCTCTGTCATCACAGTACCTTCAAAGGCAGATCAAATAATCATCTCATGTAACCTGGAAAGACATAAAGACTATAAACCAATAATGCGCACAAGCAAATTGCAATAATAGTATAAAATTACAGATACAATCCCCAACACAATATGCTTGTATACATTATTAGCATACAGTCTTCTATTTTCAGAATACATACATATTTGTATTTTCTACATAAGTATGTATATGTCTTATTAAATTACTTAAATGCAACATGTCTGTATATTGAATTATTTTGCTGTAGAGACATTTTCTTTTACTTTGTACTACATATACACTTTATCATTTCTGTGGGAGGCAGCTTCATATGTCTTACTAGATTATGTGAGACAATAGTGATCATTTGATCTGCCCTTTAGGGAATATAAATAGAAAAGAGAAAAACAGATACAGTTCTGTGTTGATCAAACATTGCTATGCCACCACATTTTCTTATTCTTCAAAAACCAACAGAAAGTATAAGCGTTTTACTCATTTACTTAGAAGTGATTTTTTTAGCAAGTTCAGCGAACATTGGATGAAGAGAGTAAGTTATTGAATTTATCAATTAAAAATATAAACAAAAATCTACATTTATATACATTGTGGGCCACATTACGAGGGGAGCACAAATAATTATGCGCAAGCTAAAAGGGGTTTATCAAAGGTTTTTGCTCATGTCAGGTTTTTTGCTTGTATTACAAGTTGAAAGTAAATGCGATCACTTGACCACAATTGAAGTTAACGCGCTTCGGGATAACGCAACCCCAGAGCCCTGGTTAACTGTTCTGCAAAACAAAAAGGGGTCACAAAACACATCATAAATAATGTTTCACGGTCCAATATCCTTCACATAGGGAAATATGTTTTAAGTATTGATAAATAGATATTCCTATATATATCTGTATATATCAATACCTATATATAATTGTCTATATACTGTATATATAGGTATATATATTTATATATATTTGTCAAAAAAATATCAGATATATGTAGAAATATGTATTTATGAATAAATAGAACATATTCTTATATGTGAAGAACATTGGAATGTGAAATATTCATATTGTCATGTTGAGTTAGCTCACTTGATAATATGTGAATGGGTATGCGCGCAAGAAGGTTGTTAGTCTTTTTCCAATTTGTTTTTGCTGCATTGCCTTCTATGGGGAAATACGTTATCGCGTGCAATATTTGAAGTTCGGCTTTTTACACGCATCAGGGTAGTGCATGAACAAAAACAGTTTACTTTCAACTTGTAATATGAGCACTACCCGAAGCATGCAAAAAGCTTAGTTCTAGCAGACTTAAAGCTCGAGCGGGAGCATTAAATACCGCTCCACTTGTAATATGGCCCTGTATTTGGCATGCAATATTAGAAAATAAAAAGTTCTGTTTTGAAAAATATTAATAAATTGTATTTATATTAATTAACATTAGGTTTGCTCAATGTATACATTTATTTGGACATATATTAATACTACTTTTTCCACAACCCATTTACCGTAACCTGTACAGTGTAAAATGTTATGTTTACACAACAGTCTCGGAGGAATAATTTATTTAATCAGTATTCAATTTGGCTAAATCAGAGTCTTTAGCTTCAGGATTGGTCTCTATTAATTGCCAAACATACTAATTTGTTTTAAATTAGTTTTCATTTACCTAAATCTTAAACAGTATAGATTTTTAGATTCAGCAATCAGAGATGCAGTAAACGATCATTGATAAAGTGTTTGCATTATATTACATACAAAAGCATACACAGCAATGAACTTGGATTATATTATTTTCAGTTACAGGATTACAGTTTTATAATAATGTTACAATTCTGGCGTGAGCAAAAACATTTGTTTCATAAAAATGAACATCAACTAATAAAAATAAACCAAATCACTAATGGAACTTTAAAATGGGAAACACAAACACACAAAGGTTATCTATAAGGTTATAATGTATAGTTATCTAGAGAGGAATAGAAAAGCAAGAATCAATAGAGTTCTCAGGTGTTAAACCACAGGGGGAATAGGGCAGAACATGTTCTGACAATTTTTTCTGTAGCTATCAAATAACCTTGTTTAAAAAGTATTTGTAATAAAATGTTGAGTTAATTGCGGAAAATATGAGCAGAAAACCTATTACTATTTTCTGTTTGCTTTAAAGAGAGGATCAAATTAACCTATCCTGAAACAAGTATATTTTTGCTAGGAAAATTCCAATGATAGACACTAAGAGCTACTAAGCATCATAGAGGATAAAAAGTGTGAGCCACAAACTCTTTTCCCCTCCTGACTGTCAGCGAAAAAACACTATACATATTAACTGCAGATTAAGAGAATAATCCATTTGTAGCCATATCATTTCAAATGGCAGTGATGGGGTTAACTGACAGTCACTAAAATATAAATATGTCATTAAACCCCCATGTGTAGTGCTTCTCATGCATGATATAGGTTCAAATATTATAATTTGTGGTAAACTGTTTCTGGCATTTGATTGGTTGAGTTCAGGATTATGGCACGAACATCTATTAAATATGTCAACAATGGATCTTTTGGTTTCCCCATGAAATTAGTAATGCAACTCCACAAAAATACAACGTAAACGGCAGATGTGTTTTGCAAGCCAATTTAGTAAGTCAATTTACAGGTTTATGGATCATGCTCTTTTCTACTTTATAATCAACCTAGGGAGATATCCTAATGAATTCACTAATTGACAGAAAATTGTTAGGTGGGTTAGGAAGTGGTGCAGTACCAGAAGATATTGTGTACTATTTTTATTGTTACTGGTATCTTTGCAAATGGTGCATAGTAATTAATTAATTAATTAATTTGTTCTTTTAATAAGTAAATGTTTTAAAAGTCCTTAATGCTATTATAGAAAAAGTTACGTGTGGTTACAAAAGACAAAAATCCATAAAGTTTCTTATAGAATTATGTCTACAAAACTTAGTTGAGAGCAATATAATTCCAGTAACATTAAACAAATTGAAGATAAAGCTATTACTTCATTTACAAAATATAACTTACTTTTCTTTAAAAAGACATTCTAGTGTAATAATAAAATGCTTTCATTTGTTAGAGTATTTTATTATTTAATAATTGCTTAGTTATGATTGGTTAAGTACTGATAAAGAAGATACAATGGGGTCGAATTATTAGTCCCAATATGTCAAGTAGCAGGTGCGCTTTTATTCTATTCCTGGTTGTTTAACTGGACGTGTCTTTCTCAGGAGTGATGATACACTGTGCAGACAGAACAGTTTGAACTTTGTGTTTATTTCCTTTGCAGGATTAAACCACGCATAGGCCACATTTCAATCAGAATTCAAAAGAAAAATGCATAATCTAGCATTAATGGTAAATAAAAATTAACGCATGAATCATATTTCTATTTATAATAAAACTCACAGAGTAAAATTGACAAAGTAAAATTCAATAAATGCATATATGCTCATTAGCAATTCATAAACATAAATATCTAAAAGTATGTTGTGGCCACAACAAAAAATAATCAAAGGATAAAAAATAGTAAGCTAGCATATCTAACAAAAAAAAAGAGACTTGTATAGGCGTCTATTGTTGATGTATACAAAGTGCGTATAGCAAGACTTGTTGGCGTTTATTATTGATTTATACAAAGTTCGTATAGCAAGGTCTCTTTATAAACACAGTGGAAATATTGGTATTGACTTTGTCGAAGAAGATAACACAATGTCCGTGGAAAGTGTGAATGAATGCGTTCCAATTCGGCTTATACAGTATAATGTAATACAAAATGTTCAAAGGGAGATCATACACCAGCCGGGCTTACCCGGGGAATCTTACCAGGGTCGTCTTAGATGTAGGAATCCATCTAGAGTGGAATTGGAGCAGTTCTCACCACCAAAGTGACACCGGAGAGAGCATCTTCTCTCTGCGCTGTTTGAGCATCCTTGGTCACTGCGGGCAATCAACTCACTGAACTCACAACTTGTGAATGGTCACATGTGTATCATAAGATTCCCCGGGTAAGCCCGGCTGTTGTATAATCTCCCTTTGAACATTTTGTATTCCAATATATAAACCGAATTAGAAGCCATTCATTCACACTTTCCACGGATATTGTGTTACCTTCTTCGACAAAGTCAATACCAATATTTCCACTGTGTTTATAAAGAGACCTCGCTATATGAACTTTGTATACATCAATAATAGACGCCATCAAGTCTTGCTATACGCACTTTGTATACATCAACAATAGACGCCTATACAAGTCTCTTTTTTTTGTTCTATATGCTAGCTTACTATTTTGCTAGCTTTTTATCCTTTGATTATTTTTTGTTGTGGCCACAACATACTTTTAGATATTTATGTTTATGAATTGCTAATGAGCATATATGCATATATTGAATTTTTACTTTGTCAATTTTACTCTGTGAGTTTTATTATAAATAAAAATATGATTCATGCATTATTTGTATTTACTAGTATTCATTAGACATATTTTATGATCTAACTATACTGTTAAACTTAAGTTTGAACATTATTCATCAGATTATTATATTTAGATACAATTACACATTTTGGGTTGTTATATATACATATAATGCATCAATACATTTGTCCAATAATCCCGATTCCCTAATAGAAGATACAACCTGTAATATCTTTTATTTGTATATACTATTATTATCATACCTTAACCCTAGCATCTAGTGCCCCTTTTCCACACCCTTATATTTGCCCATTTTTTCTAAAGTGGTTTTGGGAGATCCACTTTTATTTAAAAGGGAGCTTTGGGATTAGAGATCGAAGATAGAACTTTACCTTCTTTTTTACTAGCATTAATGGTGTCTTCTAACCCATAGAAATCTATTTGAAAACACAATGATAACTGTTGAATCACAACTGCATTATTATCATGAAAACATCCACTATACACCTGTACTCCAATCGTTATGAACTCACTTTACAGCAGGATTTTTTAACCTTTCAGATTCTTTATGGTGGAATTGTTAAAAGACCATTATCTTCATAAATTAGCAGCCATGTTTTAATTTTACTTTGGCCATCAATTTTTTGGTTCCGTTAAGGTTTTTGAGATTCTTGCTAGAGCCTATGTGAAAATCCTGTGATACCTCATTAAGAAAATACTTTACAGAGGTGTTTTGCAGAATTCTTGAACCTTTTAAATGGACTTATTAAAAGACTATTTTCATTATCAATATTAAATTACCTGCCATGTTTTAATTTAACTTTGTACAACACATTTTTATTTACTTTTTTGCTTCTGTGAAGGTCCATAAAATCCTCGCAAGAACCTATGTGACAATCCTGAAATACCCAATTTCTAAGTTGTTGCTTTTTTTTTTGCTGTTATATTAGCTAATAATTATTTTTTTATTGATATATATATATATATATATATATATATATATATATATATATATATATATATACACAGTGCCCTCCACTAATATTGGCACCCTTGGTAAATATGAGCAAAGAAGGCTGTGAAAAATTGTCTTTATTGTTTAACCTTTTGTTAAAAATAATACACAAAAATACTCTGCTCTCATGGATATCAAACAATTGCAAACACAAAACAAAAACAAAAAAAAGATTGGCACCCTTTTAGTTAATACTTTGTGCTACCACACTTTGCCAAGATAACAGCTCTGAGTCTTCTCCTATAATGATAAGGTTGGAGAATACATGGCAAGGGATCTGAGACCATCTCCAGATCCTTCAAATTTTGAGGTTGACCCTCGTGGACTCTCCTCTTCAGTTTACCCCACAGGTTTTCTATGGGGTTCAAGTCAGGGGACTGGGATGGCTATAGCAAGACCTTGATTTTGTGGTCAGTAAACCATTTTTGTGTTTATATTGATGTATGTTTTAGATCATTGTCCTACTGGAAGATCCAACAACAGCACATGTTAAGCTTTCTGGCGAGACAGTCATGTGTTCATTTAATATCTGTTGATATTTCATAGAGTCCATGATGCCATGTATCCTAACAAAATGTTCAGGTACTCTGGCAGAAAAACAGCCCCAAAACATTAAAGGGCTACCACAATATTTAACCTTGGGCATGAGGTACTTTTCCATATCGCTACCTCTCTGTATGGAAGTCATGGTTGAACAACTTCCTGTTCCTAGTCACCCAGATGTACTAAAAATGTCAAATATCAATATATATATATACTACAAATATATTGTTCCCATATGAAATTATAGGGGTGCCAATAATTGTGGCACACATTTATTTAACAAAGATTTTTTTTTTTTGGATAAACCTGTGTTTTGTTTGCAATTGTTTTGATATCAATGAGAGCAGAGTATTTTGTGTAATTTTTTAACAAAAGATCAAAAGGTTAAACAATTAAAGGACCAGTAAACACAGTAAATTTGCATAATCAACAAATGCAAGATAACAAGACAATACAATATCATTTACCCTGAATTTCAAATGAGTAGTAGATTTCTTTCTAACAAATTTCAAAGTTATGTATATTTCCACTCCCCCTGTACCATGTGATAGCAATCAGCCAATCACAAATGCATATATGTATAGTCTGTGAATTCTTGCACATGCTCAGTAGGAGCTGGTGACTCAAAAAGTGTAAATATTAAAGACTGTGCACATTTTTTTTAATGGAAGTAAATTGGAAAATTGTTTAAAATGACATGATGTTTCTGAATCATGACAATTTAATTTGACCTGAGTGTTCCTTTAAGACAGGTTTTTATAGCCTTCTTTGCTCATATTTACCAAGGGTGCCAATATTAGTGGAGGGCACTGTGTGTATGTGTGTATATATATATATATACACAGTTACAAGAAAGGGATTCACTGAATAATGAGGTGAACGATTTATACAGTCCTTTAGACTAAATGCTTACTCGTGCGATAAAAACCAGCACTATGTGGTGCCAAATTATCCTTCAAAAGCGGTGACAATCATTGTGCATATAGAAAAATAGGATCACATTACAGAGTCCCATTTCCAAAGTTACGTAAACAATCAATCAATGCAGAGAGGCCCAGCGTATATACACACATGAACAGTGCTACGCTGTGAACAAGGGATCTTCAGTACACACACGGTAGTGGATAATGTAAGGATCAGCCTGTGCTCTGACAGCCTGTGGCTGTTTCCACTTACCGCTCTGTAGTGTGTCTGCAGGCCGAGCTCCAAAGCCTCCAGCCTCCAGATAATACGCTCCAATCTTCTGCTGCCCACGGCAGCATCACATAGATCAGGGGGCGTGTCCGGTCGCTCCGTTGTTGCCGTAGTCTGTGCAATGAGTGTATTCTGTCAACCGCTATTACAAACAAGTAAGAAATCAAGCTCCCCTTGCCTCTTGGAAGTCTGGCCCATAAGTAGTTTAGAAACAAAAAGCGATCCAAGGGCAAGTTAAAAACAAGTACTTTATTCTTCACAATGTTAAAATTTCCAGGAGAGCCCAAGATACATGTTAGTATGACATCACAGGCAAACTGAAGGCTAACATGTTTCGGCTAGAATGCCGTAATCATAGCTAATTCAGTATACCTGTGGTGCCTATTTAAAAGCAAACCTTGTAGATAATTGGTCAACAAATGCACCAATGCCTGTATGGCCATACAACAATGTTGGGGATTAACCCTTAGCTGAGATTACACCTAATATATCAAACCTAGAGTCTTATATGAGAAAATATAAAACAAGTACAGAGTATATACATCAAATTACTGTACACATACAGGAATACAGTTCATATTATTATGTGTATTCAGAAGTTTACTATGTATTTCTATAGCTTATATTTGCAAGAGAATTATCAGCACATAATTACATATGCTGTGTGGGGGGTAATATCTTCCTTTTATATATACCAAACAGACAATTCAAGTCTGTATAAACATAGTGTAAGAAAATACATATAAGAGAAATTAGTGTGTGCAGGTATACGGATTATATACATCAGTGTGCACAAACTCTCTTGTTAAAAAATGCATACATCAATTTGAATAAATCAAAGATATAAAGGATATAAAAAATGGCATAATAGCCCATATATGCACATACACACTCATATACCTACAGAGTAAACACACTAAAAAACTAGAAACTCAAGTGCAAATATAGCTTATGCCTTAGGGAGCCAAATACTGTATTATATAGAATACATTCACAAGAGCATGTATATATATGCTGAGTCGCATTGTATAAAAACAATGTTTTGTACTCATAAATTGCAAAGTAACTTATATTTCACTGTGCAAATTATACACTGCAATATATACAATATAATATAGTGCATGGCTCAAACACTTAGCAGAGAGCATATTTATATACAAATCTACATGTAGCACACCACATGTAGATGTATGTGCATACATATATATACTCCAAGAGCAGTATGTAAAGGCAGTACTTAACCCAGAGAAATGATCACAAGATGTATCAAAGCAAACCATCTTGCGTAAGTTATTTCCAATAATTAATTAAATCATACTCTGAGTTAAGTCCCTTGGGTACTCAAATTTGTAACTTGAATACCCAGAACATTTATATATATATCTATCTATATATATATATATATATATATATATATATAATTCCACGGAAGAAAGCGCACTCCTAAGGACTTACTTAAAGATCCACTTTATTATGTGAAAGTTTTCGAGCTAAACTAGCTCGTCCTCAGACAGACAGAAAAACAACAATTGCATTTACTACCACCGTGACTTAAATACCCAGTGAACTGAACGTGCACATTCTACACGTTTGCCACGCCCCTCTGGGGGAGGAGTAGTCAGCCATGTCAGCGTAGCAACATAACAGTATTACCCAAATGTGACATACAAACATCGTCAAGCATATTTAAATTCATCCTAACCAGTGCGTCTAAACCAGAAATGCTAGAAACAGACCCAAAATAAGCTATCCCTAACAGTATCTAGTAATACAATGTAGCATAACAAACCCCAGGTACCAAGGACTGATCCACGCATGACGTTTGTAAAGACCTTTACAGGGGATAAAAATTCAATCTCACAAGTCTTTGAGAAACAATGGAACCTCATCAGGTCTGACAGAACTCTCTCGTTCACAGGAGTATCAGCACCCAGACTGGGTTTTCGGAGGGCAAAATCTTTGAAAGACTTTTTGGTCAAGACTGACCCAATTGAGTCCTACAGACAATCAACCTGGTTGGATACCAAAAAGGTGGGAGTATTCTGATGCCTGGGCTGTGTCACTTGTAGTGGATTAATCACGGGGACATCCTTTACACACCCACACAGACGACAGACATATAGACACAGGTTTTGCCTTACATGTACTACGACCTACATTGTGTACTTGTTACACTGCACCTGCGGTCTGTACTATGTGGGCAAGACCTCTGATGACCTCAGGACCAGGATGGCGAACCATCGTTCAGCCATCCGGACCGCCCTCAAACAGGGGACTTCAGAACAGCCGGTAGCACGGCATTTTGTAGACTACCATCACACGGTTGCGGACCTAAAATATACCATAATAGATAATGTCCCCCCTCTGGTGCGAGGGGGTGATCGCAATAAGTTACTACTCCAAAGAGAGGCGCGTTGGATGTACAAGCTGGAAACCGTGACACCAAAGGGACTTAATGCCTACCAGGATTGGCAGGTGTTCCTCTGACTAATCAAGCCCATAAATATTGAGAGCCACTTCCCATTCATCCCCTGACTAGGGTTTGATAATAATTTTTTGGAATTTCTTATAACTTTTTGCAATTTTTGGTAAAAAATCTTTTTGTATATTTTTTTGGATTTTTTTTTTTTAATTGTCTAATATTTTCTTTTGCATTTTTTGGAATTTTTTGTGACCTTTGCACATTTTTTGGCCGGTCTGTTGACCTTTTTTGCTGACTTTTTTGCTGTCTTTTTGATTGCTGGCTTTTTGTTGGCTAATTTCATTTTATTTCCTTATTTGCTAGATCAGGTACATATTCATAGTTTTAACATTAGATGGTGGGCAAATTCTCCCAATAGGTTTTATATTATAAACCTTGCCTTTTTTCTATGCCCTATAGAATGGTCTAATATTCTTTTTTGAGTAGGCTATGTACTTTCATTTTTGTTCATTTCTGTTTTTCAGTATATTGGATTTATTTCTTCAGATTGTTTAATATGCAACTATATTCATTTTGTATTCTGCAGCTACATAAACTATCTTGTGATTCTATGCCTTAGGATTTGTGTCATCGCGATTATATAATTGACTTGTATTACAGGATACTACACCTGCTCAGTCGTTTCGCCATCACACATTTCCTGCAGTTCCGGCTGCATCAATATTAAACAATTGGTATTTGTTAATTTGTTATATTATTTTATTACATCCTATATTGTTCAACGCTCTTTTTGGTGCTTATGCCTATATTGTTTAGCAGCATTTACTCCGCCACAGTTTTCATGGCATCTGACTTTATTTACAAACTTTTGTTTGTTGCAGTCCCAAGTCTTAGCCGATGTCGGCTTAGTTGTATTGGGTTACCATGCCAACTGGGACGGACATAACTGCTTCTAGTAATAATAATATAACATTTTATTTCTCAATTGTTTCAATTGTCATTTGGATATTTGGACTTTCAGTCTTGCAGCGCTTACCCCGCCACGGACATCATGGCACTGAAGTTTATTTACAAACTCTTGCTTGCAGCTCACACAGTCCCAGTACTCAGCCGATGTTGTATTCAGTTGCCATGGTTACCAGGACGGGTATAATGGCTCGTGGTTTTAAGGTTTACTGTTCCATTCAATATGCATGTACATTGGTATGTATAGCTTCTTTAATGTCCCTGCCTTTTCAGGATGGCCATAACATATTATGTTAGTGTAAGTGTAGCCACATAGTTTACGGTCTTGGCTTCTCAGTTTCCATAGTTACCGGACTGGAAGGGATTGCAATACAGTTTATTATGCTACATTGTATTACTAGATACTGTTAGGGATAGCTTATTTTGGGTCTGTTTCTAGCATTTCTGGTTTAGATGCACTGGTTAGGATGAATTTAAATATGCTTGACAATGTTTGTATGTCACATTTGGGTAATACTGTTATGTTGCTACGCTGACACGGCTGACTACTCCTCCCCCAGGGGGGCGTGGTAAACATGTAGAATGTGCACATTCAGTTCACTGGGTATTTAAGTCATGGTGGTAGTAAATGCAATTGTTGTTTTTCTGTCTGTCTGAGGACGAGCTAGTTTAGCTCGAAAACGTTCACATAATAAAGTGGATCTTTAAGTAAGTCCTTGGGAGTGCGCTTTCTTCCGTGGAATTATACATATTGTTTGCTGCACCCAAGGCTATTCATAATAAGGTTTGGAGTGCACTTTGTCCATATTATATATATATATATATATATATATATATATATATATATATATATATATATATATATATATAAATGTTAGGAACTGCACTCTCACTAACCAAAAATGAAAACAACCAGGGTGCCGGCAAGGGCGATAAATAGAAAGTATACAGACCGCACTCGCTGGGTTTCAGACAAACTTCAATATTTCTTTATCTTGGTGACGGAAGGGGAGATTATCCTTGAAACGTCACCAGCATAAAGAAATACTGATGTTTGTCTGAAACCCAGCGAGTATGGTCTGTATACTTTCTATATAAATAGTAATAAAAAGAATATTGTAATAAAAAGACCAATCTTCTCTATTAGGTTTTAAAATGCAAATCCAAACTGGTTGATTGACTATTTTTTAATGCTGTGAATTTAAAGAGACATTCTACACTAAAATTGTTATTGTTTAAATGTATAGATAATGCCTTTTCTACCCATTCCCCAGCTTTGCACAACCAACATTGTTATATTAATATTCTTTATAACGTTTAAACCTCTAAATTGCTGCCTGTTTCTAAGCCACTAAAGACAGCCTCTTATCACATGCTTTTTTAATTTGCTTTTCTCAACAGGAGACTGCTAGTTCATGTGGGCCATATAGATAACATTGTGTACACGCCTAAAGAGTTATTTAAGATTTAGCACAACACAGTACTAAATGCAAGTCAATAGATAATACATAAAAAATCATGTGATCATCGGGCTGTAAGAAAATGCTTAGATACAAGGTAATCACAGAGGTCAAAAGTATATTAATATAACTGTGTTGGTTATGCAAAACTGTGGAATTGGTAATAAAGGGATTATCTATCTTTTAAAACAATAAAAATTCAAGTGTAGACTGTCCCTTTAAGATGCTCATTAAGGTGTAAAAACAAATTGAATTACCAAAATAACGCTGAATTTATTGTTTTTGGGCTTTTTTTGCTTTTGAAGTCACTTAAAAGACGAAGAAACCTTAACCATATATAAACGGGTTCATATGTATAAATTACACGTTCTCTTTTCAGACAGAGAACTTGGAAACAATGTCACTGTGTTAATCAATAAACAAGGGAAACAGCCCATTAATATAGCACTACTTTAATGTCAAATCCACGTTTTACTAAACTTAAGTATATCTCATACAAAAAAAAGGGTCAACCCAAATGAATATACTCATAATAGTAACAGTGTGTATAATAGGAAACAAAAGAATAAATGGAAAAATGGAAAATATGGCAAAAATTTCTTATAATGATGTATATTATAATCTTTATTATTAGTAGCCTGACAAGTATTAATGTTACTATAATTATTACATAAAAAATGATCAAATGCACTGAAATAAAAATAATACAAAGTCATAAAAATGTATTTAAATCCAATGATTTTTCTTTGTTATCTTAACACTTTAAATTGGATTTTAAGCTCTATTTGAATGGCAGCTTGACATTTTGGTGTGAAAAAAGACAATCACGTGTTGTGTACAAGACATTTTTTCACTGCCCTTTACATATCCTATCCTATATAGGATAAAGGTGTCTGTGACCAGCCAACTCTCTACAACTTTACATTGCCTCACTTATGTAAGAAACATAGGGCTAGATTACAAGTGGTGTGGTATTTGTTTTTTTGCGTTAGCAAACAGACATCTAGCATTAAGCTTTTTGCACTATTTGGTTTGCACTGGTATTGCAATCTACAAAAAAACATATTTTGCGCTAGTGCTAACCCCAATATTGCAAAAGCCCTAAAAAGTTTTCACATGTGTGTGCATGCATTCCCCCATAGAGATCAATGGAGAAAAAAGTGGGGAAAAACGTAACACCTAAGATCCCGCAAACTCCATCGCCTTTTCACATTCCTTATAGAAGTCAATGGAGAGAAAAAAAAAATTGTTGGGAAAAAAACCACCCATTGCGCATACAACATAGCATATTCGCGTTATTAAATGAGAAATATTTACAATAAATACATAGTTAAAATCTTTATTAAATATGAGTTCCGGTAGAAGGAGGACCTTGGTTGCAGGAACGAAAACCCTAAGCGTTGCAAACACTGAAACGCTAAGCAGAGAATCTTCTTCCATAACAGCAATTTTCCTGCCTAAAGCAATGACCTGGCAGCCCAAGCAAACCTTCTTGCATACTGCCTAGGCATGAGAGAAACCAAGGGGACAACCCGCTACATTTGCTACACTCTGCGGGCAGCAGAACCCACTAAGGGGTAGAAAGAGTTATGGCTCACTGTGACGCTCGACTTAAGAAGCTGGTGCACGGCACAGAGAGGTCTAAAGACAGAGCTGTGTCTACAGATTACCCCAGGCTGGCGTCGGTACTCCACATAGAGCTGGTCTGTCCTCTGGCCAGGACACTATATTCATTACAAGCTAAGTAGCGTTTCCCCTGTTATACAGTACTAATGGCTATTTACCATGATTATAACGCTGAACACAATGTTGAATCATTCTGTTGTTTGTTATGCTGGCTGAAGAATAGTGGTTCTTTTATTGGGACTTTTTGAGGCCATCTACTTAAGTGCCAGAAATTACTATCGGCTAGATTACGAGATGTGCGTTAAGGTAAAAAAACAGATCCTAACGCTGCTTTTAACACCCGCTGCTATTATGAGTCTTGCAGGTATAGGTGTACCGCACACTTTTTTGGCCTTACCGCAAACCTACTTACGTAAATTTCATAAAGTCTTTTTTCTATGGGACTTCCATAGCACTGGTATTACGAGTTTGTCCTGGGAGGTCAAAAAGTGAGCAGTACAGCCTCTACCGACAAGATTCCTAACGCATTTTAGTCATGTTATGAGTTTTACACTACAACGCTGTAGCATAAAACTCATAACTAAAGGGCTACAAAGTACACTAACGCCCATAAACTACCTATTAACCCCTAAACCGAGGCCCTCCCGCATTGCAAACACTATGATAAAAAATGTAACCCCTAATCTGCCACTCCAGACATTGCAGCCACTATAATAAACATATTAACCCCTAAACCGCCACACTCCCACCTCACAAACACTAGTTAAATATTATTAAACCCTAATCTGCTGCCCCCAACATCGCCGCCACCTACATTATACTTACTAACCCCTAATCTGCCGCTACGGACATCGCCGCCACTATAATAAACATATTAACACCTAAACCGCTGCACTCCCGCCTTGCAAACACTAATTAAATATTATTAACCCCAAATCTGCTGCCCCAACATCGCCGCCACCTACATTATACTTATCAACCCCTAATCTTCCGCTCTGGACATCACCGCCACCTACATTATATTTATTAACCTCTAATCTGCTGCCCCCAAGATCACCGCCACCTACCTACATTTATTAACCCCTAATCTGCCGTCCCTGCCACTATTCTTAATTTATTAACCCTTTAAACCTAAGTCTAACCCTAACCCTAACACCCCATAACTTAAATATAATTTAAATAAATCTAAATAAAATTAATATCATTACCTAAATTATTCCTATTTAAAACTAAATACTTACCTATAAAATAAACCGTAAGCTAGCTACAATATAACTAATAGTTACATTTTATCTAGCTTAGGGTTTATATTTATTTTACAGGCAAGTTTGTATTTATTTTAACTAGGTAGAACAGTTACTAAATAGTTATTAACTATTTAATAACTACCTAGCTAAAATAAATACAAATTGGCCTGTAAAATAAAACCTAACCTAAGTTACACTAACACCTAGCACTACACTACAATTAAATAAATTCCCTACATTAAATACAATTAAATAAATTAAATAAAATTAGCTAAATTACCACAAACCCCCCCCCCACTAAATTACAGAAAATAAAAAACAAATTAAAAGATCTTTAAACTAATTACACCTAATCTATTAGCCCTATCAAAATAAAAAGCCCACCCAAAATAAAAAAAAACCCTAGCCTAAACTAAACTACCAATAGCCCTTAAAAGGGCCTTTTGCGGGGCATTGCCCCAAAGAAATCAGCTCTTTTACCTGTAAAAAAAAATACAAACAACCCCCTCAACAGTAAAACCCACACAACCAACCCCCCAAATTAAAGCCTAATTAAGTAAAACCTAAGCTCCCCATTGCCCTGAAAAGGGCATTTGGATAGGCATTGTCCTTAAAAGGGCATTTATCTCTATTGCTGCCCAAAGCCCTAACCTAAAAAATAAACCCACCCAATACACCCTTAAAAAATCCTAACACTAACCCCCGAAGATTCACTTACCGGGAGAAGTCTTCATCCAAGCGGCAAGATGTCCTCAACGAAGCCGGCAGAAGTGGTCCTCCAGACGGGCAGAAGTAGTCCTCCAGACGGCAGAAGTCTTCATCCAGACGGCATCTTCTATCTTTATCCTTCCGACGTGGAGTGGCTCCATCTTCAAGACATCTGGCACGGAGCATCCTCTTCAATCAACGGCTTCTTCGGAATTAATGTACCTTTAAGTGATGTCATCCAAGATGGCGTCCCTTAGATTCCGATTGGCTGATAGCCAATAGAATGCCAGCTCAATCCTATTGGCTGATTGAATCAGCCAATAGGATTTTTTCTACATTAATTCCGATTGGCTGATAGAATTCTATCAGCCAATTGGAATCTAAGGGGCACCATCTTGGATGACGTCACTTAAAGAAACATTAATTCCGAAGAAGCCGTCGATTGAAGAGGATGCTCCGCGCCGGATGTCTTAAAGATGGAGCCACTCTGCTTCGGAAGGATGAAGATAGAAGATGCCGTCTGCATGAAGACTTCTGCCCGTCTGGAGGACCACTTCTGCTCATCTGGAGGACCACTTTGGCCAGCTTCGTTGAGGACATCTTGCCGCTTGGATGAAGACTTCTCTCGGTAAGTGAATCTTCGGGGGTTAGTGTTAGGATTTTTTAAGGGTGTATTGGGTGGGTTTATTTTTTAAGTTAGGGCTTTGGGCAGCAATAGAGCTAAATGCCATTTTAAGGGCAATGCCCATCCAAATGCCCTTTTCAGGACAATGGGGAGCTTAGTTTTTTTTAGTTAGGCTTTTATTTGGGGGGTTGGTTGTGTGGGTGGTGGGTTTTACTGTTGGGGGGGTTGTTTGTATTTTTTTTACAGGTAAAAGAGCTGATTTCTTTGGGGCAATGCCCCGCAAAAGGAACTTTTAAGGGCTATTGGTAGTTTAGTTTAGGCTAGGGTTTTTTTTTATTTTGGGTGGGCTTTTTTATTTTGATAGGGCTATTAGATTAGGTGTAATTAGTTTAAAAATCTTGTAATTTGTTTTTTTATTTTCTGTAATTTAATGTTTGGTTTTTTTGGTAATTTAGCTAATTTTATTTAATGTATTTAATTGTATTTAATGTAGGGAATTTATTTAATTGTAGTGTAGTGTTAGGTGTTATTGTAACTTATGTTAGGTTTTATTTTACAGGTAAATTTGTATTTATTTTAGCTAGGTAGTTATTAAATAGTTAATAACTATTTAGTAACTTTTCTACCTAGTTAAAATAAATACAAACTTGCCTGTTAAATAAAAATAAACCCTAAGCTAGATACAATGTAACTATTAGTTAAGTTTATAGGTAAGTATTTAGTTTTAAATAGGAATAATTTAGGTAATGATAGTAATTTGTATTTAGATTTATTTAAATTATATTTACGTTAGGGGGTGTTAGGGTTAGGGTTAGACTTAGGCTTAGGGGTTAATAAATTTAGAATAGTGTTGGCGATGTTGGGGACAGCAGATTAGGGGTTAATAAATGTAGGTAGGTTGCAGCGACATTGGGGGAGGGAGATTAGGGGTTAATAAATATAATGTAGGTGTCAGCAATGTTGGGGGCAGCAGATTAGGGGTTAATAAGTATAATGTAGATTGCGGCGATGTTCGGAGCGGCAGATTAGGGGTTAATAAGTATAATGCAGGTGTCTGCGATGTCGGGGGCAGCAGATTAGGGGTTAATAAGTGTAATATTAGGGGTGTTTAGACTTGGGGTTCATGTTAGGGTGTTAGGTGTAAGCATAAAATGTGTTTCCCCATAGGAATCAATGAAGGCTGCGTTACTGAGCTTTACGCTGCTTTTTTGCAAGTGTTAGACTTTTTCTCAGCCGGCTCTCCCCATTGATGTCTATGGGGAAATCGTGCACAAGCAAGTACTGACTTAAGCAGCGCTGGTATTGGAGTGCGGTATGGAGCACAATTCTGCTCTACGCTCACTTCTTGCCTGTTAATGCCGGGTTTGTAAAAACTCGTAATATATCAGCGCTGCAGGTAAGTGAGCGGTGAGAATGACGTCCAAGTTAATACCGCAACCGTAATTTTTTCTTATATGGACTGAATAATAGTGGCGCTCTTACTAGGACATAAGAACCTAAACAAATGTGTTTGATTTGGCTTTTCTACATATTCATCTGCATGGGTACCTGTCTAAATCTAAGCAGAGTTAATTAATATAATGCTGAATAAATTGGTTGTTTGGATGTGTGTTATATTGGCTGAAGAATAGTGGTTCTCTTATTTGGACATAAGAAATTAATGGATTCTCTGAGACCATCTACTTAAGTGCCAGGAATCAATTTGTTTATTATATAGGCTAAAGACTAGAGGTTCCCTTATTCTAAATGTTCTCTGTCAAATTCTGATTTGATTTTCAGCAAAGGATATCAAGAGAATAAATCAAATTAGATAATAAAATAAATTAGAAAATTACTTAAAATTGCATGCTCATTCTAAATCATGAAAGAAAAAATGTGGGTTTCATGTCCCTTTAAGACCACTACTACTTAACTATAGTTTTAGGCAATCCTCCAAAGCAGAAATCGCTGCTTGGTAAATGGAGTCCTATGCCTGTGCTTTATTCACATTTCAATGTTGAATAATTGCATAATGTTTTACATTATTTTCCACTCATGGTAGGGTGAAAAAAATATTAACAAACCATAAGACTTTATGCTTAATATTTCACACAATTTCTATCAGAAGCACATAATTTTGTATTTGATATTTTAGATAATTTACACATAATTGTTTTTTAGCCCAAGCGGCAGAAGGCAAAAGGGTAACAAGTCACCAGTCACATCACATTTTAGCTTAAGGCTATAATAAATTCATTTTTATGAACTGGATATTAATGAAATGAGAACCATCAAGAGGAGATGTCAGTCAACTGAGGTATTAAAAATAAAGAAACCAGACAGAGAGGTGGAAAGTGTAGATTTTATAATGAGTGTAAATATTTTACTGTAGAAATCATCAACACATAATATTCCTTTCTTGCATATAGTGGTTAATCATTTAAATGATGTGTATTATATTATTTATGTTTTAGATAGCTAGACAGGAAAAATGCAGATAGATGATAGATAGATAGGTAGATAGAAAGATAGATAGATAGATAGATAGATAGATAAAGAGATAGATAGATGATAGATAGATTATTGATAGATAGATAGATAGATAGATGCATAGATAGATAGATAGATAGATAGATAGAAAGATTATGATAGATAGACAGAAAGATGATAGATAGATATATAGATAGATAGATAGATAGATAGATAGATAGATTATGATAGATAGATAGATATATTATGATAGATAGAAAGAAAGAAAGAAAGAAAGAAAGAAAGATAGATAGATAGATAGATAGATAAATAGATAGATAGAAAGGTTATGAGTAGTCCCGGGATTCAGACACCAAAACAAAAGTTTAGCTCTGTTAAAAAGGTAGCTAGAACACCCACTTTAAGTGGAAAATAACAGACACTCCCCCCTCCACCTTCCTCTGCAAGACCCTTTACAGAAACAAGAGCAAGCTGTCAGTATTCTCCTAAAACTTTGGGGCTTGGTTAGGAGTCTGAAAATCAGAGCAATGTTATTTAAATATAAGCAACACTATACATTTTTTTTTAAAAAAAAATAACCTGTATGGGCTATATAAATGGATCATCTATAAAACATTTATGCAAAGAAAAACGAGTGTATAATGTCCCTTGAATCAGATATCAAAAGATTGCTTTACTAGATTTACTGTTGCAACAGAGGTTCAGCTAACCGGCAAAAAAGTCTCATAAAACTTAATATGTTTCAAGTGTTGACCAATCTGTTGCTGTGAACTTCGATAACATAACTTCATGCCTGGGATTCAGAGTTCATTGCTCGCTGTATAGAAGTTTCTAACCGAAGCTGCTCAATATTGAAATCGTATTGCACACAGTTTGAAAGGGGCAAAACACCAACTTAAGTTACAGACCTTCTTCTACAGGATCATTTACATTTGCACTCCATGTACAGAAGTTTGGGCTGCTCCCCTGGCAACCGGGCTATTAAGCAGAGTAATAATCCTTCTTATCTGTCACTACCCTTGGAGTTTGATAGAGTACAATGTAGATGGCTCCAAAAAAAATTGAAGAAGCGCTACAAAGAATTTTTGAGGAACATTTCAGAAACCTCATTTTGGAGCTGACCTATTTCCTCTTGCTACAGGTGACAGTGATGCACCTCTCTCGCCACCTCAAGAGACATATTTTGCTGATCAGGGAGGCTCTCATGACTCAGAAGTAGATGTGAGGGCTGCAAGTGATGATCAAGTTTTCTTACTACTTGTACATAGTGAAGGGTCAGACACTCTAAGTATCACCCTCTCATCGAGCTACCCCAAAACACTTTGGGCTCTATGTACAAAGCAGCAAGATCTGCTCCTGAGCCCTTGCGGGGCAGGTTCGCATATGCAAGCCTGCTTCCCGCAATGTAAGAAGCAGGGGTCATTAGACTGCTGCTTCTTACCACCTCAGAGGTGGCGAAGAGAAATCACTGAGAGCTTACTCGCTTTTGGAGAATGACAGTCCCTTCACTCACGTGATTAGTCGCACGAATGAAGGGGGCGGGCATTACACACAGTATACACATATTTTATAGTAAGTGTCAGCTACTTAGCATATTGCTGTTTGGTGCCAACGCTCGGATGTAGGCAGACTTTTCTGTGTGACTCTTAAATTAAGCATATTGCTCCTAGCAGTAGGTTCGTATTGTTTCTATTTTGTTAATATTTTGGACATCTCCTATGCTAAACGAGGATGATATTCATTTCAGGGGTATATACAATATATGTACAGGTATAGTGCTTGATTACAAATTGAGCGCAAATTTATTGCGAGCCCGTAAAGTGGCTGGTTGACTATTTATATCTGTTCGCTAAATATTTACTGTATAGATTGGTACAGATTATACCTTATTATTTTGTTTATTGTTTATATGACTCACATGATGATGCATATGGGCAGTTCTTCTCTAAATAGGGGTGGGGATAGCACCTGTTAAATGCACTATTTGTCGCTTACCTTTTCCCTTAGTCTGATGAAGGGGTGATTGATCCCCGAAACGTTACTGTTTTTTACTGTGTGCCAATAAAGCACCTTTTTGGCACAAATCCAGCGAGTGCATGCCTTTTTGGAACTATATATATTTATACATATATATATATATATATATATATATACATACACCTAAATATCTAGATGAATATTTACAGGTATATATATATATATATATATATATATATATATACAGTACAGGGAGTGCAGAATTATTAGGCAAGTTGTATTTTTGAGGATTAATTTTATTATTGAACAACAACCATGTTCTCAATGAACCCAAAAAACTCATTAATATCAAAGCTGAATAGTTTTGGAAGTAGTTTTTAGTTTGTTTTTAGTTATAGCTATTTTAGGGGGATATCTGTGTGTGCAGGTGACAATTACTGTGCACAATTATTAGGCAACTTCACAAAAAACAAATATATACCCATTTCAATTATTTATTTTTACCAGTGAAACCAATATAACATCTCAACATTCACAAATATACATTTCTGACATTCAAAAACAAAACAAAAACAAATCAGTGACCAATATAGCCACCTTTCTTTGCAAGGATACTCAAAAGCCTGCCATCCATGGATTCTGTCAGTGTTTTGATCTGTTCACCATCAACATTGCGTGCAGCAGCAACCACAGCCTCCCAGACACTGTTCAGAGAGTTGTACTGTTTTCCCTCCTTGTAAATCTCACATTTGATGATGGACCACAGGTTCTCAATGGGGTTCAGATCAGGTGAACAAGGAGGCCATGTCATTAGATTTTCTTCTTTTATACCCTTTCTTGCCAGCCACGCTGTGGAGTACTTGGACGCGTGTGATGGAGCATTGTCCTGCATGAAAATCATGTTTTTCTTGAAGGATGCAGACTTCTTCCTGTACCACTGCTTGAAGAAGGTGTCTTCCAGAAACTGGCAGTAGGACTGGGAGTTGAGCTTGACTCCATCCTCGACCCGAAAAGGCCCCACAAGCTCATCTTTGATGATACCAGCCCAAACCAGTACTCCACCTCCACCTTGCTGGCGTCTGAGTCGGACTGGAGCTCTCTGCCCTTTACCAATCCAGCCACGGGCCCATCCATCTGGCCCATCAAGACTCACTCTCATTTCATCAGTCCATAAAACCTTAGAAAAATCAGTCTTGAGATATTTCTTGGCCCAGTCTTGATGTTTCAGCTTGTGTGTCTTGTTTAGTGGTGGTCGTCTTTCAGCCTTTCTTACCTTGGCCATGTCTCTGAGTATTGCACACCTTGTGCTTTTGGGCACTCCAGTGATGTTGCAGCTCTGAAATATGGCCAAACTGGTGGCAAGTGGCATCTTGGCAGCTGCACGCTTGACTTTTCTCAGTTCATGGGCAGTTATTTTGCGCCTTGGTTTTTCCACACGCTTCTTGCGACCCTGTTGACTATTTTGAATTAAACGCTTGATTGTTCGATGATCACGCTTCAGAAGCTTTGCAATTTTAAGAGTGCTGCATCCCTCTGCAAGATATCTCACTATTTTTGACTTTTCTTAGCCTGTCAAGTCCTTCTTTTGACCCATTTTGCCAAAGGAAAGGAAGTTGCCTAATAATTATGCACACCTGATATAGGGTGTTGATGTCATTAGACCACACCCCTTCTCATTACAGTGATGCACATCACCTAATATGCTTAATTGGTAGTAGGCTTTCGAGCCTATACAGCTTGGAGTAAGACAACATGCATAAAGAGGATGATGTGGTCAAAATACTCATTTGCCTAATAATTCTGCACTCCCTGTATATATATATATATATATATATATATATATACAGTGGGACCTCGGTTTACGAATTTAATTCGTTCTCCGGGACGTTTCTTATTGCGAAAAATTCGTAAACCGAAACACGGTTTCCCATAGGAATGCATTGAAAACCAATTAATGCGTTCCGGAGGTGAGAGATAAAGTCTACAAAACCTGCTGCAAAAGGCTCCAATGGCTCCAAAAGGCTCCAAAATTTGCTGCAAATGGCTCCAATGGCTCCAAAAGGCTCCACAACTTGCTGCAAATGGCTCCAAAGGGCTCAACAACTTGCTGCAAATGGCTCCAAAAGGCTCAACAACTTGCTGCAAATGGCTACAAAACCTCTCCAACTGCTACCCACACTTCAGTATGCAGGGGCAAACCGGGACACTTGTTTCGTATTGCGAAAAAAAATTCGTAAACCGAGGGGCAAACCGGAACATTTGTTTCGTATTGCGAAAAAAATTCTTAAACCGAGACAATTTTTTTCAAGATTTTGAATTCGTAAACCGAAATTTCGTATACCGAGTCGTTTGTAAACCGAGGTCCCACTGTATATATATATATATGAGTATATACTTAAAATAAAAAAACAAAGAATATTTTCTACTATGTGAAGAACATTGGAATGTAAAATATTTACAGTAAAACACATTATAAAATATTATTGTATATACATATATACAAATATAAACACATAATACACATGTATATACACATATAGGCACATATATGCACACACACACACATATATATATATATATATATACACATACACACTCATACACATATTAAGACATATATATTTTTTATATATACACATTATAGCCCTTTCCATTTAAATACCTTGTCATATACTATATACCTCTTAACCTTTCAACCCTTATACGATATCTTTTTAATATTTATATAAATCATTTTTATTAGTGTATATATGAGTGTAAAACTTTATTTTATGTTGTGTTTGGTAAACATTTTTTTACGCTAGGTCTCCACTTGCGCTAACCCGAGGCATGAAAGTTTGTATTGCATTCGAATAAACGGACATTTAATACGCTCACACGTTTGCGTATCTATTAGTTATTGCGCAACACTTAAAATCTGGCCCTGTATCTTTATCAGGACATTTCTTATCCTTTTGTTTGTAAGAAAATATAATACCTTTGATCCCTTTTATTACAGGGGAAAAAATAATAATAGATATTAGCACAAAATATAACATATTATAAACTAATTAATGTATAAGGCCCTTTACAATTAATTAATTAATTAATTTGATTAATTAAAAATATGAAACTGTAGAAATTACACATGTAGCCTCATATCTATTAATATATAGAATAAATATACCAATAAATAAATATGCATATACTAAGTATAAACAGATACATTTTATAGTACCTCAAAAGGATTGCACTACAAATAAGTTAGAAAGAAAACCGTGTAAGCAATATATGCCTTAGGTTAAAGTAATGGTAACACATGAACAATAGAATTAATGTGTGTATATAAAAAATATATATTTATATATATACATATGTGTGTGTGTCAGTGATATAGAATGTGCTCCTAACTTTTGTCAAAATGCTGTGAAATATTTTTTACTTAATAATAAATTATACCTTTTATGGCACCTTCAGACTGCCCCCTTCAAAAGCAGTTTTTTTCTCTTTTTCACATAGCATCTAGTATTACACATGTAGAGCTGTGCTGCATATTCAATTCCACTAAATGAAAGAGAGCTCCAGTGTCACAGCAAACTCCATGTGCTGCAGCTGCCTATGTAAACAGTGAATCTTCACTGTTTTTGTGATTCTTGGTTTACTGGGATCGTAGCCAGCAAGCTTTATATACTGAGTAGTGAGTGACAGTGGTTTAAACAAATAAAGTGGTGATTGTAAATCAAAGAAATGTTGCCTCTACATATGAAGTTACCTCTATATTTGTTTATTTCAACTTATGCTTTTGAATTTTGCTTTTGCTTAGGTACTACACTGCTACAGGTCACTGAATAGCTTTTTAAGCTTCTAAGGGGGCAGAAGGTAGATTGGTACCTGGTGGAATTTTATTGATTAAATAGAAAATAATACTGAAATAGAATTAACTAGTACAAAATGTTATATATATGCAATGCACAAATTGCGTAGTATGCACTTTTTACAGCATTTTTTACTATCACTTTAAAGGGAAACCGAAAAAAAAAATTTTCTTTTGTGATTCAGATAGAGCATGCAATTTTAAACAACTTTCTAATTTACACCTATTGTCAATTTTTCTTCGTTCTCTTGCTTTCTTTATTTGAAAAAGAAGGCATCTAAGCTATGTGTTTGGTTCAGCACCATGGAAAGCACTTGTTTATTGGTGAGTGAATTTATCCACCAATCAGCAAGAACAACCCAGTTTGTTCACCAAAAATGGGCCGGCATCTAAACTTACATTCTTGTATTTCAAATAAAGATACCAAGAGAATGAAGACAATTTGATAATAGGAGTCAATTAGAAAGGTGCTTAAAATTGCATGCTCTATCTGAATCACAAAAGAAAAAAATGTGGGTTCAGTGTCCCTTTATATAAATGGAGGGATAATATCATAAATGGTGGAAGCAAATTTGACTGCAGCAAAATATAAAAATGGTAACAATAAAGATTTTGTAAGATCTCCCATGTGCGATCTGGGTGAGAGGGGGAAGCAACAATCAGAACAAAAAGTAGACAAATTACTACTAAAGAAACAGAAACTAAAAGAAATACACACAAAAAAACATAAGGTTTACTTGAGGAAAAAAAAGTTGCAACTTACAAAAATACCAAATAAAACAGACAAGAAAGATGAAAACATGAAACATAAGACAATGGAAACAATATATTGTGAGTAAATAAGTTATATTTATCTCATAAGCGAGAAAAAAAAAAGAGGGCTGGTTGGAAAGATTTTTGAATATGCTATTTGTTTCTGGTTGTTAGTGCTGTTGTGGAAGAGAAAGTTCATTTGTTGCAATAAAATTGTGGAACAACTTGAAAAGAGGCGCACGTCTGGTCTCTGGTCTGATGCGGGAATATAGCTGTCATAAAGGGGTTGTGGGGAGCATTTCTCTTTTCTTGGGGTCCTTTGTTGACATGCAGCTGGTATAAAGTGTTGTATTGGGATGCATTAACTCTGGAGCGTTATATGAGTATACAATTGACACTTGTCATTTTGTACCTTGTTCTTTAAGTTTGTGTTTTTTAGGTAAATCTTTGTTGTAAAAGGATCATGAAACAGTTAATACATGTTAAATATATTGAAGTATATAAAGTAAAGATTAACCTAAGAAAAATACCTAGATGTGTAACATTTTAGTTTTCATAAAGTTCTATAGTTGCTATAAACGAAAGAGTGCCATCATGTTGAACCTAGAATTCCCTTATCTTATCTATTCTGCTGAGTACAATTATGGAGAGATAAAGTGTGCAAACAAGGGATGTGCGTGCATACAGCTTTGTTAAGTCTATTTAACACTGTGATATTGCCCAAACAACCACCCTTTGTTCATTCTATCTGTCATTAATTGTCATTAGAAAAAAAGAGTAAGTTTAAACATGGTGATACCCATTACTTTTTAGCAAAAAAAGAGAATTAGAAAGCTTACATTTTTTACATTTAAATTACAGAAAAGGAGGACAAAATAAATTATGGAAATATATTGCTATTTTTTTTTTAACTGCAAATAATTAAACCTTTTGGCCTAGAATACAGAGGGAGCGCAATCATTACCACAAGAAGCACAAAAGGCATTAAACAAATATCACAACCTTGCTTGCACAAGCTTGCAGTAACTGATGCTCTCTATACTTTCAATAAAGACCCCAAAGTGGAAAGTCACTCTCGTATTATTACAAGTCCATGGTTAACCATTGTACATGAGATATAATCACATTACCACTGGAAATATTAACCAATCTGGAAAGCTCTGGTAAAGTCATTGTCACTGCTTATAAAGGACTTCATAAACCATAAAACTTCACTTCACTGTTTCAAGACTTTTTACAAAGAACATTGCTTTTGTGCATAGATAAAAAAATACTAATGCCATTTTTAGATGTACTGAAAGAGAAAGTGTATTATAAAATAGTTTTCCCCTTGATACCAACCAGGATTGCAGGAACCCAGTCAGTACAGTGAGAAATTATACTTTTTTGATAAAGAAGTGGCTCATTAGTGTCAATGGTAGAAATCTCACCTTTTTACAAAACACGTTTTATAGGAATCGATTTATCAACCCCTGCCTATGACTGCAGGTTCTCACAAGAGAACCTGCAGTCAGTATTTGTGAAGGAGCAGTCATCAGAACGCTGCTTCCCTAACCTTTCGCCACCTCTTAAGTGGCAAATTTCAATATCCCCAGGGAGATTGACAGCTCCTGCCCGCACGTGATTGGCTGTGTGAGGGTAAGGGGGGGGGGATTGCACGCAAGTGCAAAATAGTGCTTGTGTGCAATGCTGAATTTCGGCAATGGAATTGAGCACGTTGGAGGCGAGCTGCAGCGGACAGGGAATCGTATGTGCGCCCCTGTCCACCGCAGCTTCATAAATCAACCCCATAGTGTGAGAAATATTTAAATGCCCCCCCCCCCCCCCCCCGGGAAAAGCGGCGACAATTGTTTTATGTGACATATTAATATTCTGCATTAATCTTATTTCTAGAGCAAAACATCACCAAAAAAATTAAAATGTTTTCAATAAATAAAATTAGAAAAAAGGTATAATGAACTGTTTAAAACTAAAATATACATCATATACTTTATATCCTTACACGATTTGTTACTCTTTTGGAAGGGAAAAAGTTCAATTGAAACATGTAAATTGCTAGACTTTTTAGTGGTTTAGATTTGTATTATGTAAAATTGGTAGGTTTCTGGTAACTTCACAATTGAAATTATAGTTTACTTTCAGTTCTGGTAACTTGTGCTCAAGCAATAATAAATGTTAACCAAAAAAAATGCTACTTTCAATTCACGAACGCACAGATGATTGCAATATACTGACTGTATGCATTTCACTCAAGCACAATTCATATTGGAAATCTCAAGCAAAATACTGCTCTACTTGCAATCTAGACCTTTTTTTATAAAAATCTCAAACCACATTTAAATTTAAAAATGTTTGCTTGTTTTAATTCCTATAGGTTGACTAATAAAAATAATCCCCTTTATAATGCAACATTTGGGATAAATAAAAATAATCTTTTGGGTTTTTTAAAACGAATACTCAGTAAAAATCTTTGATTTATAACAAAAATAAATACAATTCCATGTGGGTAAATCCCCAAAAAATTGCATGCAATCACCCACGCCACGAAGTCTTCTTTTGTCTCTTTCAAGTTTAAAGGGACACTGAACCCAAATTTTTTCTTTCATGATTCAGATAGAGCATGAAATTTTAAGCTACTTTCTAATTTACACCTATTATCAATTTTTCTTCATTATCTTGCTTTCTTTATTTGATAAAGAAGGCATTTAAGATATTTTTATGGTTCAGGACCACGGAAAGCACTTGTTTATTGGTGGGTGAATTTATCCACCAATCAGCAAGAACAACCCAGTTTGTTCACCAAAAATGGGCCGGCATCTAAACTTACATTCTTATATTTCAAATAAAGAAACAAAGACAATGAAGACAATTTGATAATAGGAGTCAATTAGAAAGTTGCTTAAAATTGTATGCTCTATCTGAATCACAAAAGAAAACATTTGAGTTCAGTGTCCCTTTAAGATTTTAAACTGAAAAATAATGTTGCTCATTTATCTCTGTATCTAATGTCTACATTTCTTCAGCAGTCTCTTTATAGACTAAGAGTCATAAACTGGACATATTTTTTAGCATAGTAATTGGTAAAAATCCCTACATGTAATATGCATTCCCTTCAAATTTGCCTCATGCATATGAAAAATATCCTGAAAACCTTCAGGCAAGCACTGTAGTTCTAAATGAACACCTGTATAATTTACTCTGTCCCAGAATGGTACTACATAATTACAAGTCTGTTTCTATTTTGATGCCATGGTTTGAAGAAAAAAAAACTGAAAAGAAAAGAAAGAAATAGATCAGACCAATAGACAAAAACAGGAAAAAAAAGTGAACAAATTAATTCCAGTCTTTGCCTTAAAAAAGATGAAATCAAGTAATTACAGTAAGCCTCAGCTGTACTAAACTTTAGCTGCACTGCATTTATGCAAACAAATTCAATTCACATAATTTAGGAAGCTTGACTGATTTTTTGAAAATTATGCTGAACATTGTCATCTGTTTAAAGCTCACTTCTTCGTTTGCTCCCTGGTGTTCAATAGTTCTAGAAAATCAAGAAAAAATCAGGTGCTCCTATTCAGAGCGGAACACAATTTCAATTAAACCTCAGACAAAAAAAAAAAATTAAAATGGTGTGAGGCAGCAGTGGTAATAAACTGCTGTTCTTTATTTATGTGGCATGAATATTACTTGATGAATGTCAGTTAATTTATTCCATATAAATCTTGCTGATACTCTATTTCTATCTGTCCCCTTAATGAAATAGCAAGCTCACAAACATATCCTAACAAGTTTTTGGTCAAAGATCAAGCTAAAAAATAAATTAGCATTCAAACTAGCTATACACAGCAACTCATTGGAAACAGCACTGTCAATTTAGCATTTGGACATAAATGATGGCTTTTGAATAAATTAAATTGAGATGACTTTATTGGATTCAATTACAAATGAAATTGAATATCCAGAAACAAAGTATTATGAAAACAAGAATGTATTTATTAAAGTGATGTGTTACAAGCTCCTGATAGACATATTATAAATTTGAGTTACAGCAAACAGAGTCAAGCCAATCCAATTTCATCACTGGCTAAGAGGTAAGATTCCATCAGTGTCTGTAGAAGCAAATTATTTTAAATGTTTTATATCTCTGAGTGAACAGGTCCAGTCATCTTAAATATGCATATTATCAAGAGTCATTTTTAATCAGAGGTTTTAAAATGATTTTTGTACCCAAATACCATAATGTTAAAGGGACATTACACTCAAAATTATATACATTATAGAACTATATGCATGTGTGTGTGTATATAAATATTGGCAATGAAAAATACTGTGGGGGACTTTAAGAATGCCTGCGATAAGCATATATATACACTGCAATGAAAAAAAAAATAACTTTACTGTCCATTTAACAATATATTCTGTTTTATGCAAATGTAAAATATTTCTGGTTGGGGGTGGGTAAGGTTATGTGGTGCCTCGGTAACCCCCTTTAGCAATCACTAGTGAACTAGTAGCTTTTAATAGCATTGCTATGGAATGTTGCATGCCATTGCAGTGCAGCTTTATGGTGATATCATGAAGGCTCAACAGTCCCAATATGCAGAATTGAGCTAAAAATATAAAAAACAAAAAATGGCAACAGAAATGAATATCTAGTTGTCCAATGATGGACTTAAACTTAGGCACTAGTAAATATATATAGAAATTAAGGGTCTATTCCAGTTGATGGGAAGAGGTCTCCAAAGTGATTCATGCGGTTATTTATGGGGTTTTCAAGTTTAAGGCACTTCCAGTACATTAGAAATCCCTTGTAAATCTGGTTATCACATGGTTTTCCATAAGATTCAAACTAAGATTATTAGATTATTCAGCGATTTTGCTTGCGCCCTAACCAGTGGAGGCTCTTGTATAGGAACACAGGCGCACGTGAACCAGCTGAGAGAGGAAAAGAAAAAGAAAAGAAAAAACAACTTTTTGGCTGAATAAATATAATTTTTCCAATAGCCCCCTTTTGGAAAATGTATATTTATACAGCCAAAAATGTTCCAGTCCAGTTTTTTAAAAAAAACAAAATTTTTCTTTTCCATTTTTACATCTATCTATCACACCGCAAGTGCGATAGATAGAAGTATAGGCTTCAAGCCCTTTGCACTTATTTCAAAGTGCCTGCAGCGCCGCCCCTAACCCAGCCCTATACCTTGTTAATCTCATAGTTTTTGATGTGTGAGTGAGAGCACATTATGATGGCGTGCAAGAGGAGGAGCCTGGTTGGTGCAAAACTGAGTTGGAGCTAGTGAGATGAGAGGGAGTGTCCTGTGGCCAGGACCAGATTGGGCGATAGGGATACCGGGAGAAATCCCGGTGGGCTGGCAGCTGGCAGGAGCTGACTGTGCTTCACTTGTAAGAGTACAAGGGCCGTTTCTAGCTGACTTTTGTTTTATTGTTTAGAAACATTTAAGTGTAGGGGCCTGTCTAGCTGTCAGATGTCAACCCCACATCTAAAGTGTTGTTGGTCATATGCAGATTCAATACTAGCCCCCTCATCTTGCCATTTTAGCTTTAAGCACTTTTTAACCATTTCACTGCCAGGAGGCATTACAGTCTGCAGTGAAATAAGTAAAATAAGTTTACTAAAACTCCAGTAACCACATCCCACCACTCGTAAGAGTGAGAAATGTAAGAATGATTTAATAAAACGTAAGGGGGAAAAATGAATAACCCCCACCCCCCTGGAGTTATTTCATTTACCTTTATTTTGTCATTTGATGTAGCTGTTTTTGCCTGTTAACGTCACCACGTATACAGATAATATGAATACTGCTGTATTGCTCTATCTCCACTGCTATAGTTGAAACCAATTATAAAATACTTGCTAGGTGGTATTTAGTCCCAGTGCATGTATTGTGAACCCCCATTTGAATAACCCACAAGCCGTCACTGGCCCTAACTGCACTAGAAGTAAACTTTTTGCACACACCGGGTTGCACTCGTATTACAAGTTGAAAGTAAAAATGTATCGCTCGCACGCTAACCTGATGCATGCAAAAAGCCAAAGTTAGAATATTGAGCTTGCGATAACCCATGCCCATGGAGAAAAAAGTATAAAAACACCTAACACCCAACTCGCACGCTAACCAGAATGCATATTCCCAAGTGCACTAACCCTACATAAAATTCTCAATATTCCCCATTCCTATGTTCTTCACATGTTCTATTTATTCATAAATACATATTTCTACATTTATCTGATGTTATTTTGGTCGAATATATATATCTATACCTATATATCTATATTATTATAAATAGGTATATACAGATATATATAGGAATATCTATTTAAAAATACATAGAACATATTCTGCTATGTGCAGAACATTGAAATGTGAAATATTTACAGTAAATACACATTATAGCACTTTATAAAATATGAATATTGCATAAATATGCTTTTACATGTTTTCATCTACTTGACTGCAAAGGGCTCCAATGCATATATATATATATATTCCTATATATGTGTACATATGTATTTATGCGTTTATGTGTATATATGTCTGTAAATACATCTATACACAAAAGGAGAAAAATATAGAGTAAGGGTTGGACCTTCTTACTTAAAATTATCTGAGAAGGTGCTAATATATATATAGCTTGTAAAAAAAGTCATCAATAAAAGCCAAACCAACCAAGGCGATCAAATATAGGTAAACCAAATAAAGCTGAAATGGTAGGTAGGTGCAATGAAAAAACGCCTAAAATGGCAGGGGAAGGTTAGTTCAAAGGTGCCAAAAAACAGTAAGAGTGCTCAACAGCACTGTTAGTTTTATATATGACTTACTTATAACCTATGTTACACCTCTCAGATAAGCCACAGGTGCAGCTTCTCACCAACAGTAATCCCGGTGCCATTTCTTCAGCGTGTCCAAAGTGGGTATATAGGGGGTGTCTGCTCCATCAGCCAATCAGCGTCGACTTTGCTAATATTGCGCTGTAGCAGAATAAGCCCTCTCAAAACCATCCGGTCCTTTAGCAACCAGCCCAGCAACCCTGAACGATCACGGTGTCATCTTCTCTAGCGTGTCCAAAGTGGGCAAGTACAGGTCTGCTGTATCAATTGTATTGTACTTTGGCAGGATTAACCCTCTAAGACCTCCATGTAGCAGCCTTGTCACGAATACCCTATGATTGAGATGACAAGGGGTTAATTCTCTTTAGCCTGTGAGCTGAAAAAACATTTGTTTTTTCAAGAAGAACTGTGTCCTGTTTTTATGTTGTTTGTTTTTTTGTGATAAAACCAAATCCCATTATAAATTGTTTCAGAGTTCCACTTGAATAAATGTTATCTTATAGGCATTGGTGCATTCAAGCAGTGAAAGTGTCAGTTTTAGAGACACAGAGCAGGGGTGCGGTATTAACTTGCACGTTATTGTCACCACTCACTTACCTACAGCGCTGGTATTACAGGTTTTCAAAAACCCAGCGTTATTAGGCAAAAAGTGAGCGTAGAGCAAAATTGAGCTATTCCTATGGGGAAACAAATTTTATGTTTACACCTAACACCCTAACATGAACCCCAAGTCTAAACACCCCTAATCTTACACTTATTAACCCCTAAACCGCCGCACTCCCGCATCACAAACACTAGTTAAATATTATTAACCCCTAATCTGACACCCCTAACATCGCCGCAATCAACCTACATTTATTAACCCCTAATCTGCCGCCCCCAATGTCGCCGCCACTATACTAAATTTATTAACCCCTAAACCTAAGTCTAACCCTAACCCTAACACCCCCTAACTTAAATATAATTAAAATAAATCTAAATAAAACCTACCATCATAACCTAAATAATTCCTATTTAAAAAGAAATACTTACCTGTAAAATAAACCCTAAACTAGCTACAATATAACTAATAGTTACATTGTAGCTAGCTTAGGTTTTATTTTTATTTTACAGGTAAGTTTGTATTTATTTTAACTAGGTAGATTAGTTAGTAAATAGTTATTAACTATTTACTAACTACCTAGCTAAAATTAATAACAATTTACCTGTAAAATAAAACCTAACCTAAGCTACACTAACACCTAACCTTACACAACAATTAAATAAATTACATAAATTAAATAAAATTACCTAAATTACAACAACAAAAACCCACTAAATTACACAAAATAAAAATAAAAATTATCAGATATTTAAACTAATTACACCTATTCTAATAGCCCTATCAAAGTAACCCCCCCCCCTCCCAATAAAAAACCCTAGTCTAAACTAAACTGCCAGTAGCCCTTAAAAGGGCCTTTTGCGGGGCATTGCCCCAAAGAAATCAGCTCTTTTACCTGTCAAAAATACAAACACCCCCCAACAGTAAAACCCACCTCCCACACAACCAACCTCCCAAATAAAATCCTAACTAAAAAAACCTAAGCTCCCCATTGCCCTGAAAAGGGCATTGGGATGGGCATTGCCCTTAAAATGGCAATTAGCTCTTTTTCGGCCCAAAAGCCCTAATCTAAAAATAAAACCCACCCAATAAACCCTTAAAAAAACCTAATACTAACCCCCGAAGATCCACTTACAGTTTTGAAGACCGGACATCCATCCTAAACGAAGCCAGGAGTACTCTTCACCCAAACCGGCAGAAGTGGTCCTCTAGATGGGCAGAAGTCTTCATCCAGACGTCATCTTCTATCTTCATCCATCCGGCGTGGAGCGGCTCCATCTTCAAGACATCCGGCGTGGAGCATCTTCTTCTTCCAACGACTAACGACAAATGAAGGTTCCTTTAAATGACGTCATTCAAGATGGCGTCCGTTGCATCCTGATTGGCTGATAGAATTCTATCAGCCAATTGGAATTAAAGGTGAAAAAATCCTATTGGCTGATGCAATCACATTCTATTGGCTGTTTCTCGTTGGGCCTCGGTTTAGGGGTTAATAGGTAGTTTATGGGGGTTAGTGTTCTTTTTAGCACTTTAGTTATGAGTTTTATGCTACAGCTTTGTAGCGTAAAACTCATAACTACTGACTTTAGATTGCGTTACGAATCTTGCCGGATAGGCTGTACCGCTCACTTTTTGGCCTCCCAGAAAAAGCTTCTAATACCGGTGCTATGGAAGTCCCATTGAAAAAAGACTTTACGCAAATTGCGTAAGTTAATTTGCGTTACGGCCAAAAAAGTGTGCAGTGATCCTAAACCTACAAGACTCGTAATACCAGCGGGAGTTAAAAAGCAGCATTATGAGCCTTAAACAAAAAAGTGAATGTCAGATGCGCCTCCTAATATAATGTAAAATCATGTGTAAATAATGTGTAAATACTGTCGACATAAACAATACAAACATATATTGTGCAATAGTGTAAATCTACACAAATACCAATCTCAATAGAGGAATGAATATTCCTTCAATTTTAATACATATCCATATCACATAACAAGTATAAAATATAAATGAGGTAAATAACTGTGCGACACCCACATGGGTTAATGGATGAGTGTTATTATAACAGTCTCATTAGGTTTACTTATACATAGACCTTAAAGTCCACTGATGTAAATAGATTCTTGGTATGGCTGCAAAAACTTCTTCCACAACTTGAAGGCAGTTCAAGCGAAACAGATCTGTACATAGGAAGATAAAGAAGAAGGCGCCAACATAGTGTGTATCAGTATATAAATGTCAATCCCCACGCAAAAAGATAAGCGTACTTACAAGAAGTCAAGCACTTGATAAGTGCCACAAAAGCCTTCTGGAGCATTAACAGCTGTCCAGGTAGCTGCTCTCTCGTTACACAGGTTATATCCTCTTGATGCAACACCTCTCCTGTTAGCCAGTGGCACCTAGGATTCCTGTGGCTCTTGGTCTTGTAGTTCCCTCCAGAGGTATAGCCGTCCTCTAGTGTCGGTTACCCGACAAGATGTAAACTGGATATTTAATAACTATTGTACCTAGTTAAAATAAATACAAATTTGCCTGTAAAATAAAAATAAATCCTAAACTAGCTACAATGTAACTATTAGTTATATCGTAGCTAGCTTAGGGTTTATTTTATAGGTAACTATTTAGTTTTAAATAGGAATAATGTAGTTAATGATAGTAATTTTCTTTAGATTTATTTAAATTATATTTAAGTTACGGGGTGTTAGGGTTAGGGTTAGACTTAGGTTTAGGGGTTAATACATTTAGTATAGTGGCGGCGACATTGTAGGCGGCAGATTAAGGGTTAATAAATGTAGCTAGGTGGCATTGATGTTAGGGACGGCAGATTAGGGGTTAATAATATTTAACTAATGTTTGTGAGGTGGGAATGCTGCGGTTTAGGAGTTAATATGTTTAATATTGTGGCGGCAACATTGGGGGCGGCAGATTAGGGGTTAATAAGTGTAGGTAGGTGGCAGCGACATTGGGGACGGCAGATTAGGGGTTAATAAATATAATCTAGGTGGCGGTGATGTTGGGGGAAGCAGATTAGGGGTTCATAACTATAATGTAGGTGGCGGCGGTGTCCGGAGTGGCAGATTAGGGGTTAATCAATATAATGTAGGTGTCGGCAATGTCGGGGGTAGCAGATTAGGGGTTAATAAGTGTAAGATTAAGGGTGTTTAGACTCAGGGTTCATGTTAGGGTGTTTGGTGTAAACATAACTTTTATTTCCCCATAGGAATCAATGGGGCTGCGTATAGGAGCTTTACACTGCTTTTTTGCAGGTGTTAGACTTTTTCTCAGCCGGCTCGCCTCGTTGATTCCTATGGGGAAATCGTGCATGAGCATGTACGACCAGCTCACCACTGACTTAAGCAGCGCTGGTATTGGAGTGCGGTAATGAGCAAAATTTTGCTCAATACTCACTTCTTGTCTTTTAACGACAGGTTTGTAAAAACTCGTAATACCAGCGCTGTAGGTAAGTGAGCGGTGAGGGAAAACTGCTCATTAGCACCGCATAGCCTCTAACGCAAAACTCGTAATCTAGCCGTAAATTAGTTAGCAAACATGTTTTACTTTTGCATTGAACTTATTTTGCTTCTAAGCTTGTTTTTGGGAAAAAAATATTTTATATTGTATTAATAATTTGCTTATATTAACTAATTTAAACAGACTCTTCTAGCAGACTGGAATGTCATAGAAAATAGCCAAAAACCTGAGTTGAATACGAAAAAAGTGAATTGCAAAATTAACCCCTGTATCTTTGTTTTTATGGTCTTGTTGTTAGTTAAGATATTTTCTTGTTGTTTGTTTAAAAGAGAATATCTAAAATGGCAATCTAGATTTTTCTTTGCATAAATGTTTTGTAGATGATCCATTTATAGAGCCCATCTGGGTGTGTTTTTGTAAAAATATATAGTTTTGCTTATTTTTAATAACATTGTGCTGAATTTCAAATTCCTAACCAAGAGGCAAAGTTTTAGATGCATACTGATGTCTACAGATTCCTGTGGCTCCTGTTTGTATATGTCTTTTCATATGCAGGGGAGCGGGGAGGATGGAGTGTCTGCTCCATTTCAGTTGGTGTCCCAGACTAACCTCATCAACAGTGCTAAGCTGGGAGCTTCTAAGTAAGTTTTTAAAAGGTTTTATACTGGATTTCTAGAACAGTATCTGTGTATATTCTTCTTTATAGTAGTGTCCATTACATGTAGTTATATGAAAACTGGTGTATAATGTCCCTTTAATATATTAAGTCTTGAAGACATTTTATATGACAGACGGATCATGTTTAGTACCAAAATAATAACCATAAATTCATGATGTGAGTGATCAACAGTGTATTGTTACTTAATGTACCTAAGTAGAACTAAAAAGTAATATATAATTTCAGCTAGGCTGCCATAAAATGTGTGGCTACATTCTTGCCCATGCTGTGGAATGGAAATGGCAAGAAACCTGACCTCAGCAAAAATGTATTTAAAAAGAGTGATAAACACCTTAAGATTTTAATATAAAATATTTAGTTATGTGTAATGAAACATATTTTCTATATATTTTCATTATTTATTTTTACCCCTTTTTATGTAATTTAGCTCTGAAAACTGAGGAATTTCTAATTCTCAGAACAGGAAAAGCACACTACTGACTTATTAACTGTAACTCTGCTGCACATCCTTCACTAATTGGCTTTAACTTACAATAACAGCAAAACAGATTACTTTAAACTAACTTTATGACAGTGGCTAGCCTGGTAGTCTGCCGATTAAAGCCCAGATTTGGTCTTCCAAATAGGGCAAATGATGGGTGGAGTTTCACTGATGAAAGATCATTGCAGTAAAAAAATATTTTAATTTGTTAAAAAAAAATATTAATACTTAGCTGACAAGTTATTCTATGGCAATACAGCAGAAATGGTTTGTATATACCAGGTGTTAACTGACTCTTTAATGTTGAATCTGGCTAAATTATACTGTCTTGTACTTGAGATGCTGCAACACCATAAATAACAATCTCTCATGCCAATCACCCTTGGAGCAGAGACTATACTGGTACAGTATTAGGTTCTGTTATTTTCTCCTTTTATTTTGCTTAGTGTAATTGTGTTTGTTAATTAAATTTTTGTATAAATGCACTGTGACTATTTTTATTCATAATAAATATTCCTTTTATAAACTTTGCCTTTGTCTAATATCTGAACCAAATTGCTGAAAAGACTATTAATAAAAGTATTGTGTTTATAGATTGATTTTTGCCAAATTGAGGGTTTAATCTATTAGGCTGGGGTTTCCTTAGGATTTCCAATATAAAAATCCTAAGAGGTTGCAGCTGAGATAGTTTAGTGTGGGTGACATTAAGAAGGGAGTTTGGGGCATTTTTCTAGGCCTAGCACATACTAGAGAGTGTTTTGTTAACACTTGATCCTACTGAACTAAGATACAGACTTGCATCAAGTGGCTTTACTGTGTCAACCTGATTAAAGTGAAAAGGGCTGGTATAACCCTGTGTTGCAGGATTGGTTAACCCTTTTTGTTACACTTATAAATCTAATTTCTGTGAATAAGTTATACCATGAAAGTTATCTACTCCTTTTTGACAGAAGGTACAGTTTACTAAAATCACTTAATGAAGTTATAATATGATCAAAAAGCTGATATATTTTTTTCTGTCATATTCTAACATACAACCTACAATAAGAGAAAAAAATTGTTTTCACCCACAAGCATTTTGATTGCCTGATGATGCAAATATAATTATTTTATATAAGAACTGCCAATGATTCTGATAGTGAATAAAGACACAACATGGCATCTAGACTGTCTGCTCATTGTGACCAGCTGCATAATCATCTGGTTGTTTTTATACTAGGCCTGGAGGATTTTTTTATGTTCAAACAAGTGCTGATGTATTTAATTAAATGGCAATATAGAACATTAAGGAACATATTATTTGACAACATTTCTATTTATTCCAGGAGCAAATGGAATGACATTTTAAAAATAAATCATGAAATTTAGTGCATTTTTATTTAGCTTAATTTAAACCATAAGGCATATCTATACCAATTAGGTTTTCAATATAATATTTTTATACTAGTCAGAGCTAACCTTTAAAAAAAACACTATATAGTAATCAGGGGTCAAGTCCTACAAAAAAGTGTGGTAACTCACAATTAATATTGTTTTAAACACACACTGTTTCTAAACACTCTGGTTAATGAAAGCAAATTAAAATCAATAAAGGGCTGAATGGTTGCCTTTGGGTATGAGGATGGACATCCATGGTTACATTTTTACATGGCAAGGGTGATTGATGCTGAATACTGAGAAGCCAGACACACACTTTTTAAAACACATGAAGAGGCTAGTTTGTATATTGATGATGTTGAATAATCCAAAAAGCTAAGAGCCTTAGTGAACTTTTAGGAGATGTTACTCCCTGGCTCTCAGGATGTGTAAGGCTCTATAACGTAAATACCTGACTTCCCTGCCTATATATTTAACATTAGCTTGGGCTGTGCATTGCTACAACAACATATGTTCACATTTTTGAAGTGAACATTTTATAAGTGAGGCATTAAGAATAGAATTATACAAGAATTAAATAAGGATTGGGCAAGGAGACACAAGGCAAGTACTTTTGTAATATTATGTTTTATGTACCTTATTGCTGTTGTAATACTGTGGCTTATGTGTTTAATTGGTTCCCTCTTTTGTAAAAATGCTCATATCTTCATATTCCTTTTTGCTGCCTCTTGTCTCTATAACAAACTACATTATTCAATTACTCCTTCTCCCTCTCCACCTGCACTGTTCATTAGCCCATCTCTCTTAAACTCACCTTACTTTTGTACTCATGAACTTTACCTTTTCCTAAACACTCTCTCTCACCCCCTGTACCTTGTCTCAAAAATAGTCTCATTACTGCAAATCTGTATCTCATCTCATGTCACTCTCCCTCTTGCTTTTACTAACTGCTGGTTACATCTCCCCTAATCCTGGTCCCCAACAACTGCCTAGGCATGCACATCCATGTGTACTGTCCATAGACTCAGAAAACAAAACTCTGCCAACCTTACTCACATTCCTCTTGCATCTAAAGTCACTACCCCTTTCACTTGTGCACTCTGGAACTCTCGCTCTGTTTGCAACAAGCTCACTTCTATACATGACCTCTTTATCTCCCGCTCCCTCAACCTTCTGGCCCTAACAGAAACCTAACTCTCTCCCCTAGACACAGCATCCACTGCTGCTCTGTCACATGGGGGTCTCCACTTCAGCCACACTCCTAGGTCTGGTAATAGACAAGGAGGTGGTGTAGGTATTTTACTTTCCTCTCGTTGCACCTTTTTAACAAATACAACCTATCTCTTCCCTTGCATTTTCCTCATTCAAAACCCACATGATTAGCTTATTCTCTCCCCTCTCTATACGTGTTGCAGTCATATACCGCCCCCCTTGCTCCTCAACTCAATTTCTAGATAACTTGGCTGCCTGGCTACCTTATTTCCTTTCCTCAGACACCTCTGCCCTCATTCTTGGCGACTTCAACATCCATCTTGACAATCCCACTCCCTCTTCTGCAAAACAACTTCTGCAACGTATAAGAAGAATTTATAGGATGATGCTTCATTTAGTCCATTTGGCAAAACAGATTTTAATTCATGTATCCATCGACATTCTTTTGTAGTTTTTTATTCACATCCCCCTTACGTCCCTTGAGATTCACTTGTTCAATGGCAAAGAATTGGATATCATATTTGTTCTCTCTGTGATGTATATTCATGTGTTGAGCAACTGGGACTGACTAGTTCCATTCTATATCCCCTATATGCTCTAGGACTCTTGTCCTGAGCTCTCTTGACATATCTCCGACATATATTTTGGGGCATTTACGCAGTGCAACATATATCACTCTTTCTGAACGACAGTTTAGGAGTGTTTTTATATCATATGTTTTTCCTGTGTCTGGATGTTGGAATGTTTTTATAGGACTCATGTTTCTGCATGCTTTGCATCTTGCACATCTAAAAAAGACCTTTGTCCTTTTCAGCCATGTTGTAGATTCTGGGGGTTTGAAATGGCTATTCATCAACATGTCCTTTAAATTTCTTGATCTTCTGTTGGTAATTGTTGGAGTGATAGTAATTACCTCCTTCAAATCAGGATCCCCTTGTAAAACATGCCAGTGTTTCTGGAATATTTTTCTGATTTGGTCATGTTTATCATCAAATGTGCCGATTATTGACACTACATCTTTTTTTGCATCTGTGTCCGTCCTCATGAGCCTTTTGTCATCTAGCAATGTTGGTCTCTCGATTTGTTTTGCTCGTTGATATGCCTTTTTCAGGCCTCTACTAGGATAACCACGTTCTTTAAATCTACTTTGGAGTTCTTTTGCTTCCTTTTCAAATGCTTCACCTGTACTGCAGTTCCTTCTAGTTCTTAAATACTGGCCTGTTGGTATTCCCAGTTTTTTATTTTGATTTAGCCGTACTTTTTCTGAATAATTTGGTGTTCAATGAGCCATCAGTTTCTTTTGTAACTAATAGATCAAGATCAAGAAAGGGGATGCTTTTCTCTTCTATTGAATGTGTATATTTCATTCCATGTTTGTTGTTGTTTAACCATATCATGAATTCACATGAATCATTTTTTACCAGACCAAATGATTAGCACATCATTGATGTACCTGATGTAAAAATCTATGTACTTCATATAGGGATTTTCATCTGGGTTCAGAATACTTGTATTTTCTATCCACCCTAAAAAGAGGTTAGCATATGTTGGTGCACAGCATGTGCCCATTGTTGTGCCTCTTTTTTGTAAATACATCTTATTGTTGAAAAGAAAATAGTTATGCTGTAGTGTGAATTCTAAGAGTTCCACAATAAACTCATATTGTGGGGTTCCCTGATTTACCGTCCTCAAAAAATATTGTACAGCTTTTATACCTAAGTCATGCTGAATGTTTGAATAGAGACTCTCCACATCAATGCTTGCTAGGAAAGTTTATTTTTCTGCTATCAAGTTTTCCAGATTTTTTAACACATCTTTAGTTTCTTATACATAGGATGTCAATGTATGCACAAAATGCCTTAATTTCTTATCAATGAAAATACTCACTTTTTCAGTGAGGCAGCCATTTCCTGAGATGATTGGTCTCCCTGGTGGATTTAATTTGTCTTTATGTACCTTGGGTAAGCTATAAAAGGTTGCAACTCTAGCAAATTTATTGCACATAAAGTAATATTCATTTTTAGTGATTAGCCTTTCATTAAAGCCTTGGTCCAAAAGGGATATTAATTTATTGGTGAAACTTTTGGTTGGATCATATGGGATAACAATATAGTTGTTAGTGTCATTCAATATGTTTAGACACATATCCACATATTGATCATTGTTCAATATTACAGTATATCCACCTTTATACGCATTCTTCATTGTTACATCTTTATTATTTCTTAGTTCATTAAGGGAAGTTCTTTCCTTAAAAGTTAGATTTTTCTTAACTTTGCCTCGTGGGTTAATATGGTCTAATTCGGTAGTTACTAAAGACACACATTTATCTATTGCTGGATATGTGGAGATATTTGGCATAAACATACTTTTATTTTTCACAGTACTCTGTGTTTTGTCTTCTACCAAGTCTTCATTGTCATTTAGTAAAGTTAGCATTGAATTGAAACCTCATGATAATTTTCTACAATGCCCATGTCAGTTAACGCATTTTTATTAGTTATCTTAAGGTACTTATGTAACGCTAGTTTCCTTGTGAATAGGTGTGTGTCTTTGACCCATTCAAAATTATCAAATTTTAGGGTTGGTATAAATGACAGTCCTTTTTTCAGTAGTGAATGATGTTCCTGTTTTAATACCATTTTTGATAAGTTAATTACTTCCAAACTATCTTTTAGTACCTCTGTCTATTTGGTGGCTGGCCCCTGTATTGTTGCCTTGCTCTCACACCTCTCCTTGGAGGGAACAGGTCCTTCTCTAAAAAAATCCTAGTAATAGATGGTTCATTAGTTGGAATTACTGTAGGTACTATGACTGTTTGTGTATGTTCCTCGTCTGATGTGTCTGTCTCTGTAGAAGGATTATCAGATAAGTTAGCTTTGTCTTTTTTGTCTTGAACAAACCTCAGATTCCTTCTCAAATAGTTATATACACATCAATAATCTCCACTATAGGTTTGTGTATTGTTTTTGTCTTATTTAGCATAAATGTCAATAAAGTGTTGTGTTTTTAATAATATATTTACCTAATCTAATAGCCCTATATAAATAAAAAAGCCCCCCCAAAATAAAAATACCCCCTAACCTACAATAAACTTAGGGCATTGCCCTAAGTTAAACAGCTCTTTTACCTAGAAAAAATACAAAGTCCCCCCAATAGTAAAACCCACCACCCAAAATAAAAAACCTAAGTCTAAATAAAACCTAAGCTACCCATTGCCCCTAAAGGGGCATTTGTATGGGCATTGCCCTTAAAATGGCATTCAGCTCTTTTACACTGCCCTTAAAAGGGCATTCAGCTCGTTTACAGTGCCCAAAAGAACCCTAATCTAAAAAAAAAATCACCTCCCCCCCAAAAAAAAATAACACTAACCTCAGAAAATCTACTCACGGTTCCTGAAGTCAGGTCATCCCTCCTCATCCAGGCGTTGAGAAGTCTTCAAATACAAAAACGATTCCACTTGCACTGTTAATGGATAAAGTTAGACCAGCTCCACAATTTATAAGACTCCCTAAAAATCTTAAAAAGATATTGTTAAAAAATAAACAATAGTGGTGGGAACTAAACAAGGCAGGTCTAGAATAATATAACAAGTAAATTCACAATGGTTATACCAAAACAAGTAGAAGCTTCAAAGTAATAAGATGTTAAAACATGCGTTTAGAAAAACTTAATACAATTTATTTAGTGCAATGGAGTAAACAAGCACAGAGTAAACAATTTATGAGCAATTGGGGCAGAAAAAAACAAAACACACAATGATAATCTCTGCTGCAGACAGATTTTTAAAAAGTGAAAATAGGGTATACGCAGAATAAGAGAGCAGCTTCACATAGGATATGTCAAAGTCAGCAAATGGATCCCAATAGTGAGAAATCCCCAAATGCGATCCATTCATAAAGTGCAGTGCACAGAGGTAATAGCAACCAGGTACCTTACTAAGGGCTCGCTTCCATTAAGCCATTAAAAATGGAGCCATAAGCTACCAAAGCGGCCATCAGCTAAAAGTAATTTACGGCTCCATTTTAATACCAGGTTTCCATTAAAAAGGTTTTCAATAGAATTTCAGTAGCTCTCATCCTATTGGCTGATTTGAAATTGAAGAATCAAATCAGCCAATAGGAATGCAAGTGACACCATATTTAAACGCGTAACTTGCATTCAATATTCAGTGTACGGCGGTGACCGTACGAAGAGGATTCTCCATGCTCCTTGGCACCGCGGTCGCCGGTCTTCAGTTCCTCCATCGCCGGTCTTCAGTTCCGTGGTCCTGGATGTAGATAGAAGAGGTCGCAGCTTGGAAGAAGACTCCACCACCGGACTTCAGGAACCATGAGTACCTATCTGGGGGTTAGACTTATGGTTTTTTTTAATTTTTTTAATTTTTTAGATTAGGGATTTTGGGAAATTGTAAAAGAGCTGAATGCCCTTTTAAGGGCAGTAAAAGAGCTGAATGCCATTATAAGGGCAATGCCCATACAAATGCCCCTTTAGGGGCAATGGGTAGTTTAGGATTTTTTAGTGTTAGGTTTTTTTTTCTTTTGGAGGGTTTGGTGGGTGGGGTTTTTTACTGTTAGGGGGAACTTAGTTTTTTAAAGGTAAAAGAGCTGTTTAACTTAGGGCAATGCCCTACAAAAGGCCCTTTTAAGAGCTATTGGTAGTTTAGTATTAGATTAGGGGGTGTTTTTATTGGGGGGGGGCTTTTTTACTTTCATAGGGCTTAGGTTCAATTTTTTTATTGTTGATAATTTGATTTATTATTTTATGTAATGTTAGACTTTTTTATTTTTTGTAATTTTAGTTGAATTTAAACTTATTTTTTTTTATTTTTAAAGTAATGTTAGGTTTTTAATTTTAATTGTAGTTTAGGATTATATTAATTTATGTAATGGGGTTAATTTAGGGGGTGTTAGGTTAGGGGGCTTAGTGATTAGTTATTTGCGTTGTGGGGTTTGGTGGTTTAGGTGTTAATAGATTTATTAGGTTAATTGCTACGTGGGTTAATGGCGGTTTAGGGTTTAATAGATTTCTTAGGTTAATTGCGATGTTGGTGAATGGCGGATTAGGGGTTAATAGATGTATTAGGTTAATTGCTATGTGAATTAATGGCAGTTTAGGGGTTAATAGTTTAAATCGATACTTTGCGATATAGGGGCATAGCAGATTAGGGGTTAATGGTTTAAATAGATACTTTGTTATATGTGGCAAGGTGGATTAGGGGTTAATAGTTTTAATAGCTAGTTTGCATTGTGGGGCATGGCAGATTAGGGGTTAATAGATTTATTATAATTTGTGATGGGGGGGGATGGCAGATAGAGGGGTTTTGACATGTCGGGTTAGACTTTAATGGGAAAAAGGTCTCAAAGAGCACCTTTTTCCTGTTTTAGACCAAGTTGAGCTGGGTGTAATTTTTATTACTTTATCGGCAGCCTCCAACAGTGTAGTAAAGGTTTGCGCAAGGCATTGAAAACCAGGTATTATTTAAAAGATTAGCCGCTTCTGATACTTTGTATGAGATACAATTATGTTTTCGGCTGCTGGAGTCCATTTGCCGAAATGTAGTTATAATTGGCCATTGGAAGCAGTCGATAAATGATATTGCACCCGACAGCTTATTTATCGGTTTGCGAGCACACGCAAACGAATTACGGCTCAATGGAAACGAGACTCTAGGAGCTCCGAGTATTTGTATCCGAATGGGTCCTTATAGGAAAGGATTGAAGATCACATCCAGCATATACAGCTCTGGGACTCTTGAAGAAGCCACCACAGAAGAAAGCCGCAGAGCTCTACTCCCCTGTACTTCCTCAAATCCGCCTACAGCTGTTAGAACGTAACACGGTGGGTACATCACACAGTGTGTGGTGTCCTCCCTAGTACAAAAACAAATGGAATAACGGCAACGCTTTTCGGCTCACACAGAGCCTTTCTCAAGCCTGATACCATCCATTGCCAAAGGTCTCTTTAAATACCCCTAAGGGTACACTTTGCTTGGTAGGTATTCAAATATTTAAAAGGGCCCAATATGTCAATAGTACTCACTTTGATATGCATATAAACTTAAAAAGCGCCCTAATATATCATTAAGTGCAAGTAAACACATCATTAAATTCATAACTAAAATACAGTTAATAGCAATTATTAAGCTTAAAAAGGAATTATGAAACAAGATCCAGGAGACTTCCGGTGGGCGGCTCACTAAGATGGTGGCAGGTTTCTTTTGCTCTGCAGAAAAACTTGGATTATCTAGAATAATTGCCACTATCCTCTGCCATTCGTGCCTCCCTTGACAGACTAAGCTGTCCGGGAACCTCATACGAACAGAAGAATATCCATCTCTTCTACCCCGGAAGGCACATTAAAGAAATATTTAAGACTTTACCGAATCGACGGTACCCACCGCATGTACCCGCTGTAACCATGCAGTGTGCAGCTGAACCACTGCTGACTAAAATCTCGGACATTTTCATACCTTTATTTGATTCCCTCACTGCGCAATGTGCTAGCCTAAGTGAAGTAATTCGGCAGCAACTGGCCCGGACCCCTGATGGTGAGGCTCGGCGATGTGCTGGGAAAAAGTTGGCGCCAACCCTGGAGCAAGAAGCAGTAAGCCCCATTTTGGATGATGGGAGAGCAATTAGCACGCCAAACTTCACGCAAGAGCTGTTAGAGCCTGCAGCTCCTTATACTACAGTTGCCGACACTGCCCGAGAAAACAGTGGAATTTGTCCTACACTGTCTTACTCTGCTGACCCGCTGCAGCTTCATTACTCAGGACATTGCACTAAGCTGACCCCGATATGCTCACCTTTCTACAACATAGGTGGAAACAACGCACTTGCACATACTCATTACTGTCCACAGCGCTTTTTCTCAATGGGATTACTTTTCCCAGGCCGCCCTGTGCTGTGTATTAACTGGCTGCCAGACTTGCGCAACCGACCGCTGATTCGGGGCAGAACTGGTATCGGCTAGAGTGGCAGGATTTTACAAAGGCTGACTCAGATGGTGTCGGGATTAACCTGGCTGACCCCGGCAGTCGGAACAAAGTGCGAGGCTAAGTTGTGCAAGACTTCATACGGATTTTTGAACTGAACCCATGTATTATGTTAATATCTTCAATGCTCTTAGATAGAACCGGTGAAGCAATATGGTATCAGACTACCGGTCTCAGGTTCAATTGTTATTGGTTATATGTTTAATTTTCCTATATCTGTAATCATACCTTCCCTTCCCCAACCCCATTCTGGCTCTACTGCAAATCACCTGCTCTATATTTAACAGAACTTCACCTTGATTGATCTGGGTTGTTAAATCCTGCCTCACATGCTGCTCTTCATGGTACCTAGACATAACACTCTTTTGCCAAAGCCTGATTATGTTTATTAAAAAGCGGCGCAACAAGAAACACATGAAAGCAGAACAGCCTCTTATGGGCGACACCAGACATTGCTCTATAACCCTTTTTGAATGTCCTTTGATAGCAAATATGTAGTTGAGCACCCTACTATTATTATAAACAATGGACTGAACTAATGGTATAACTACTGTAGCGGTGTTATGTAATCCAGTGGCATTATGCCACGAATGCTAAGACCCTAGGTAACTTTATGGTTGGGATTGGTTGTTCGATATGTCCTGTGTGTGTGATTGGTTTACTTGCTTAGTTTGTGTGCTTGGAGTTAGCGACATGTGAAGGAAGGTTCATTAGGGGCAGAGCGATATGACACTGTAATGTTAGCCTGTCTGTTTCAGGTTTAGAACTTATTTGCCTAATTCTTTTGCACCTGCACTTATACTTCCCCTCTCTTATCTTCCCGCCTGAGCGAAAGAGGAGTTGTGAGCAGTTTTATCCTATCTTGCCTTTTATGCAAGCTGTTTGTCCCACATTTATTGGAACACTATTCTGAGTGCGCTAGAATACAGGGGACACACACGCTATTACCATCAGAACTTAAAATCAATAGATACCTACCAACACTTGATCATATTCCTTGGAAAGTGTCAAACGGCTAACAATGCACAAAAATGTTCTTTTACAGCAGCCTTTAATCAAAGCCGTCAGTTTTCGCTATTGGTAACTCTTCTGAATACTATCTTGCACTATCTAAACAGTTGAGAACCCTACTTGCATAACCTAGGATGAGTAATTTGCCCCCTCTGTAAACTTTTAGCTGGCTTAAACTCAGTTACTATATATAAGTCTACTCCCACAAAACACCCTATCTCCTTATGTTTCTTCCACTGTGTACCAACCCTTGTTTCAAGGAGTAAATAAGTGGAACATATCATACTCTGCCCTTGCTGATTATGCTCTACCTACATTTTATTATGGGCTCGTGCCTGAATGAGACTATCATCTGAGTCTAATTGTTTCCTTAACTATGGTCAGGATAACTTACTTGTGTACAGGTTTGCCACTTAGAATGTCAATGTGTAGCCTAGTTACATGGAAAATTACTCTGCACTCTATTGTGAAGCCCTATACTCTACGAAACTCTGATATTAACATAGTCCTGGTGGCGGCTTGATGGGCTGTTACTAGTGCTAGAATTCTAATATGCTCAGGGGATGGGACCGGTTGCTAGCTATGTCTTGTCTGAGTGATTGATTGGTTTGTTTGTTTGGTATGTGTGTTAGCAGTTGTTGTTTAGTTAATAATAAGAAAAAAACCCAATGTTGTGGTACAAGTACTTAGGTATCAAAACATTTATTAATTCATCTGAAAATACTCAAAATCATATTGTGTAACGTCATAACATACTGTAATGTAATTCTTGTCTCATGCAACACCCTGTGAGGTGTGGGATGTTTCGTTTTGTAACACTGTACCCCTCATTGGTTATAAATAAAATGTTAAAAAAAAAAACAAGATCCAATTGATATGTCTCTGATTCAGATAGAGCATGCAATTTTAAGCAACGTTCTAATTTACTCCTATTATCACATTTTCTTCGTTCTCTTGCTATCTTTATTTGAAAAAGAAGGCATCTAAGCTTTTTTCTTAGTTCAGAACTCTGGACAGCAATTTTTTTATTGGTGGATGAATTTATCCACCAATCAGCAAGGACAACCCAGGTTGTTCACCAAAAATGGGCCGGTATCTAAACTTACATTCTTGCATTTCAAATAAAGATACCAAGAGAATAAAGAAAGTTTGATAATAGGAGTAAATTAGAAAGTTGCTTAAAATTTTATGCTCTATCTGAATCACGAAACATAAAATGTGGGTTCAGTGTCCCTTTAATATTAGATATTAGTAAATTCTAAAAGTACACATACAAATTATATATAAAAACTTGCTCATTAAAATACTTGCTCATTAAAAAATTGTGATTTTTAAAAAAAAACTAAATTCTAGTATATACTGCTGTACAATTGATATAATAGACAAATTTAAATATCTAAAATTTCATCTCCAATATTTAAAATTTTAAATAAAATAAATACATATTGATACTAACAGATAAAAAAAAAAACCTGACACATTAAAAATTCATTTTAAAATCATTTTAAATTCATTTTAAATTCATTTCAGAAATATTGATAAATCCATCTCCAATTTAAGACCATTGGGATTTAAAGTGTCTAGAATAAATATTCATTTGTAACAGATGTTTCTCAATCTCCCACCCCCACACCTCCATCCACTAACTTAGCTATCCCTATATAGGAGAAACATTTTAGGTTACCCCTATTACAGTTAGTAAAATGTTTAGGGTCCGGTAGGTCCTTATTCCTGTCTTTATCTGTGTGTTCAATTGATGAAATATGTTCGCGGATCCACTCCCTAAGGGGTCTAGTGGACTCACCTACTTACTGACTGCCACATTTACACTGTATTAAATAGACAACATTTTTGTCAGTACACCTAATAAGTTTATTATATTAAAAGATCTCCCATTACTGTTTGAAGAAAAAAACTGATGTTTTTGTAGTGTGCCTACAGGAGTTGCAGCAATTACAAGGGAAAAAAACTTCCAAGTTATTTCCTACCAAATTCTTCTCCATCCCTCTACTTCTTTTAAGTACCGTAGGAGCAAGGATTTTCTTTAAATTATTAGTTTTTCTATATACAAAGAGTGGGTGGTTGGACAGTTGTTCACCTATCCCATTATCTTGTTTCAGAATATGCCAATGCTTTTAGAAGATCTTTTCAATTAATTTATGGTTAGCATTGTACTTTGTTATAAATGGAACTCTTAAATCTGTATTTATCCTTTCATTAATTTTTCTACTTTGGAGGAGAGGTTTCCTTTCAATTTTTGTGGTTTGATTTCTAATCTCTTTAATTTTTGTTCCTTTATATAGGGGTTATATCCTTATAAAATTAGGTAATGAAATTAACGAACTTGAAATCAAACTAAAAAATGATGAGACAATTCAGGCATTTAAGGATAAATAGAAACAACTGAAGGAACAAATAGAAACTTTAAAAAAAGAACTTCTAAAGATTAACCCCTTAATGACCGAGGACGTACGCCATACGTCCTCAGAAAAAAACAGTTAACGCCTGAGGACGTATGGCGTACGTCCTCGGCTTGGAAAGCAGCTGGAAGCGATCCTCATCGCTTCCAGCTGCTTTCCGGTTATTGCAGGATGCCTCAATATCGAGGCATCCTGCAATAACAATTTGTACCCCTCCGGTGCAGAGAGAGCCACTCTGTGGCCCTCTCTACACCGGACATCGATGGCCGCAATCGTTGGCGGGTGGGAGCTGCAGTGGGAGGCGGGTGGGCGGCCATCGATGGTTTCTGACACACAGAGGGGGGCGGGATCGGGGGCGGGAAAGTCAGGGGTGCGCACAGACACGCGTGCGTGCACGGGGGGTGGCGGGCGGGCGCGTGCACGGGGAGGGAGCGGGTGGGAACCACTTACACTACACTATGTAAGTGGGAGGAAGAGGGGGAATAAATGCCCCAAAAAAAGTAATCTAAGGGATCTGGGAGGGGGTGGGGGTAGGGGTTGGTCGTGGGGAAGCTACACTACAGAAAACCATAAAAAAAATTAAAAAAAAAGAGAAAATATATTGTAAACTGGGTACTGGCAGACAGCTGCCAGTACCCAAGATGGCCCCCAATAATGCAGAGGGGGGCTTAGAGAGCTGTTTTGGGGGGGATCAGGGAGGTTGGGGGCTAAGGGGGGATCCTACAAAGCATATGTAAATATGCTAAAGATTTTTTTTATTTTTATTTAAAAAAAAAACGTTTATTTTAGTACTGGCAGACTTTCTGCCAGTACTTAAGATGGCGGGGACAATTGTGGGGTGGGGGAGGGAAGGGAGCTGTTTGGGAGGGATCAGGGGGTCTGATGTGTCTGGTGGGAGGCTGATCTCTACACTAAAGCTAAAATTAACCCTGCAAGCTCCCTACAAACTACCTAATTAACCCCTTAACTGCTAGCCATAATACACGTGTGATGCGCAGCAGCACTTAGCGGCCTTCTAATTACCAAAAAGCAACGCCAAAGTCATATATGTCTGCTATTTCTGAACAAAGGGGATCCCAGAGAAGCATTTACAATTATTTATGCCATAATTGCACATGCTGTTTGTAAATAATTTCAGTGAGAAACCTAAAATTGTGAAAAATTTAGCGTTTTTTTTAATTTGATCGCATTTGGCGGTGAAATGGTGGCATGAAATATACCAAAATGGGCCTAGATCAATACTTTTGGTTGTCTACTACACTACACTGAAGCTAAAATTAACCCTAGAAGCTCCCTACATGCTTCCTAATTAACCCCTTCACTGCTGGGCATAATACACGTGTGGTGCGCAGTCGCATTTAGCAGCCTTCTAATTAGTAAAAAGCAAAACCAAAGCCATATATGTCTGCTATTTATGAACAAAGGGGATCCCAGAGAAGCATTTACAACCATGTATGCTATAATTTTTGTAAATAATTTCAGTGAGAAACCTAAAGTTTGTGAAAAAAATTGTGAAAAAGTGAACAATTTTTTTTATTTGATCGCATTTGGCGGTGAAACGGTGGCATGAAATATACCAAAATGGGCCTAGATCAATACTTTGGGATGTCTTCTAAAAAAAAATATATACATGTCAAGGGATATTCAGGGATTCCTGACAGATATCAGTGTTCTAATGTAACTAGCGCTAATTTTGAAAAAAAGTGGTTTGGAAATAGCAAAGTGCTATTTGTATTTATGGCCCTATAACTTGCAAAAAAAGCAAAGAACATGTAAACATTGGGTATTTATAAACTCAGGACAAAATTTAGAAACTATTTAGCATGGGTGTTTTTTGGTGGTTGTAGATGTATAAAAGATTTTGGGGGTCAAAGTTAGAAAAAGTGTGTTTTTTTCCATTTTTTCCTCATATTTTATAAAAAAAATTATAGTAAATTATAAGATATGATGAAAATAATGGTATATTTTGAAAGTCTATTTAATGGCGAGAAAAACGGTATATAATATGTGTGGGTACATTAAATGAGTAAGAGGAAAATTACAGCTAAACACAAACACCGCAGAAATGTAAAAATAGCCTTGGTCCCAAACGGACAGAAAATGGAAAAGTGCTGTGGTCATTAAGGGGTTAAATAAAATAAAGACGAGAATGATTATGTGAATTTTGATAAAGGGTTGTATACAGAAACTTACACAACACATAAATGAAGGTATAATAAATATAAAATTGATTACAGGAATAATAATCAACATCAAAATGAACAGCTAAGGGAGGATGTGACCCACAAGGAGTACATCAAAGGGAGGATAGAAATGTACAAGGAAGACAACATACAAATGGTTACAAACCCCAATATTATAGGAGATATGAGGATACAAATAAGGCTTTGAATTCAGAAGTGACTGCAAGGGCCCCCATAATCCCTGTGTTAAATAGGTATTCTGTGTTTAATCAGAACAATTGGGAGGTTACAATAGGCATACAGGAAATAACCATACTTTTTTAGACAGGGGTCTGATAAAATCACCCACAAATTGGAGAAACCAAAAAGAAAGCAAGGATTTAAGACAAAGAAAAAGAAGGTTCTCAGAAAGAGAGGAAAACGGGGTAGGGGGCTACATAAAACCCAAAGACAAAAGAATGAGGTGAATTCCACTAATACATGTAATGGGATCTATAATTTGAGTACATATAAATTATCAGATGAAGAAAGTAAGATATTATCCAAAAGGGTTATCCTTTGCCCCTATAGATGCTTCTAAATTTATAGGGTCCTTAACCTTAAAAAGATATTTTGCAAAAATAGCAGTTGAAAGAGAAGTACAGGCACCTTTGATAAATGGTCGCAAAGATGTAAATGGTTTTATACATTCTAACCTAAAGAAAAAAATTTTTTTACCCTAAACATGAGAAGGGCCCTGTCTTAGAGACTTTTAGGAAAATGGTATTAAAAGATATAAAAAAAACATACCTGATAAAAAATTAAATAAGGTCCAATTTAATGTATCAAAAAAACAAAAAGATCTTATAAAGAATTTGGAAATGAAAAAGGACTTAAAGGGACATGACACCCACATTTTTTCTTTTATGATTTAGAAAGAGAATGCAATTTTAAACATCTTTCTAATTTACTTATATTATCTAATTTGTTTTATTCTCTTGATATTCTTTGCTGAAAAGCATATCTAGATATGCTCAGTAGCTGCTGATTGGTTGCTGCACATAGAAGCCTTGTGTTATTGGCTCACCATGTGCATTGCTTTTTCTTCAACTAAGGATATCTAAAAAATGAAGCAAAATAAATAATGGAAGTAAATTGTAATGTTGTTTAAATTTCTATTCTCTATCTGAATCATGAAAGAAAGATTTTGGGTTTAGTGGCCCTTTAATTTTTAAAAGTACGGATAAAGGCGGAGGCATAGTGATTTTGGGTGAGGAACACTACATAAATATTTGTGACAAATTATAAGAGGACACAATAACATATGAAAAGAGAAAAAATAATCCCACTACAATATATAAATGGGAGCTGAAAAGATTGTTAGACAAATACAAACAGGTAGGAGTACTGAATTAAAAAGAATATCTCTTCCTCCTGAATTTGTTACAGAGTGGGAATCAGCAGCACAAGAATGTTCTAACAAATTCATTAAAACATTAATAAAATATAGAGAATTTAGACTCAATAAGGTAAAATTAGAATTGGAAGAGGTGATTTCAAAAATTCAACCGTTTAGAAATGTTGAGAAGTGGATCAACAGAAATAAAAGTATTCAGTTTAGGGTGAGTCAACTGGATAGAGATTTACAATATAGTAAACAGAAAAAATTAAAAAGGGATATTCTAGATTTCAAAGAAAATAAAATATATACATATAATAATAAAAAAATGGATAAAAAACAAGATGTAAATGGGAAAAATCTAGAAAGTATAATCAATACTAACACAAATCATAATACAAATAATTTTCCAATAAGGTCTTATGAAGAACCTAGAAAAATACATATGCAACAAACTAGGATATATTCAGATAGACCTTATAATGCTCAATACAACAATAGAGATACACATTCAGGTCAATACAATAAACATACAAATAACAATAATCAAACTAGACAAAATACATATCAAAACACAAAATCTAATAATACATATAATGGTGGTTCATGGCAACAAAATAAATCAAACTATTCGGATAACTATCCACAATGGAGACGTAGACCAAGTTATACAACAAATCATTATGCTAGTCCACGAGCACAAATAGATACAAATAATAGGTACGAACCTCTAATTAACCATTCACAAAGACAAGATGAACCCATTTGGGAAGATAAAGGAGCGAGGCCCAAAGAAACAGCCGATAATCGAAATTTTTTAGGCCAGGGACACAACCATGCACCTCAAGAAAGACCAATAGAACGAATAAGACAAAGAAAAAGATCATTAGAAAGAGAAGAAGAGGAAATAGAGGAGGAAAAAAGATACAGGCTAACAGGACGCTCAAGACTAGAATAAATAAAACCAAAAGTGACATTTTTAACCTAGCTGGGGTCAATTTAGATTCTAATGACATCAGTCTCCTACAAAAAGGTTTAAAGTTCGCCCCTAAAGCAGGGCCAAATAAATTTGAGATGTATGTAGATATCCACAAATATGTGAGAAAGTTAACCCTGAAGAGGTATTATCTTAAGAATCCCCTAAACAAAAATGTTGCCAATAACACATATATGGAGGCTACAGATTTAGGTATCCTAAATATATTGAAAGATTTGGAAACTGAAAATGTAAAACTCAGCGAACTCTCGGGAGCACATAACTCAAAAGATTCACCAGTTGAACATACAGAAAATCATATTAATGATTTTATTGACTCATTAGATATATCTTTACATGAAACAGAACCAGAAATCCAGCACTCGCACTTTAAAGGTAAATCAACTTTTAATCCAGTAGGAGCACAGGGAGACCATTTGAAATCCTTCTCTAAATTAGTTTTAAATGAAGTAGAAGAGTTATTTAAAAATGAAAATGCTAATCAATTTTTAAACAAACATAATGATAACTTGACCATTATGGAAAGGAAGTCTCTTAAAAAACTTATGTCTAATGACGATATAATAATACGCCCCGCCGATAAGGGCGGGGGTATTGTAATTCAAAAAAGGGAACAATATATGCAAGAAGCTTTTAAATTGCTAAGGGACAAGGATACTTACCAAACCTTAGACAAAGACCCCACTGAAATATATAATAAAGAGCTTTATAAAATTTTAAATAAAGCAAAAATAGAGGGCAGTATAAACGAAAATGAGTTTAAATTTATATTCAATACTCAGCCTAACATAGCAATTATATACCATCTTCCCAAAATACACAAGGACAGTAAAAATCCACCTGGTAGGCCAATTGTGTCCGGGATAGGATCAATTAGTGACAATCTATCCAAATATGTTGATTTTTACCTCCAACCAATAGTAAAAAATATGAAAGCATATATTAAAGATACAACGGAGGTAATTAGAAGGTTTGAGGGCAAACAATGGGAAGAGGATATGTGTTGGCTAACCTGCGACGTTGCTTCCTTATACACGTGTATACCTCATACTAGTGGCACAAACGAGATAAAAGAGGAACTCTCAAAATGGTCAATTCCGATGAAACATATATCTTTTTTAATTGATAGCATTAATTTTATCTTACATCATAACTATTTTATGTTTGAAGATAAATATTATCTACAGACCCAAGGCACAGCGATGGGGACAACATTTGCCCCATCCTATGCCAATCTCTATGTAAATGCGTTCGAGAATAAATACATTTGGCATAATAATCCATTTTTAAGTAATATAGTATCATATGGTAGATACATAGATGATGTCATCATCCTGTGGAAAGGGGATTTGACAGAAATAGATAATTTTATGAAACATATTAATAGTAATGATTTTAATTTAACTTTTACAAATGCATGTTCGAAAGATAAAATAGAATTTTTAGATTTGGTATTGTTTACAGATAACACAGGTAAAATAGCAGTAAAAAACTATCGAAAAAGCACAGATCGAAATAGTTATATACAAGCCAAAAGTGCACATAAAAAATCATGGTTGGATAATGTTCCATACAGTCAATTTTTAAGAATAAAAAGAAACTGTACACATGAAAATGACTTTGAAATGGAAGCAAAAATATTAGAAGAAAATTTTTTAGAAAAAGGCTATGAACCAAAACTAATACAAGCTGCAAAAAATAGGGCTATTGCAAAAGAGAGAAATATAAATATCAAATTAGACAAACCAAATGCAATAGGGTCTCTTATACATAATAAATTAATAGAACCAGTGAAACTAGATCCACCAAGATTCATAACAACTTTCAATGGAGGTTCAAAAAGTTTAGAAAAGATAATTAAAAAACATTGGCCATTACTCCAATTAGATCCTGTTTTAGGGCCATCATTGGGGGACAAACCAACTATTAATTATAGGAAAGGCAAAAGCCTTAAGAATATTCTTGCTCCAAGTAAAATAAAACCTATTATTAAAAATAAGGGTAGTGAAACCGGGACCGAAAAAATAGGAAAAATAGGAACTACTTGGTTGAGTGAATGGAAGGGAACCATGAGATGTGGAAAACCCCGCTGCAACATGTGTAAACATGTCAATAGAGCCCCTACATTTTCAAATAGCTCATTAACTGAAACTTTTAACATTTCATTTAGAAGCAACTGTGAATCTATTTATGTTGTATATTTATTACAATGTGGGTGTGGCCTACTTTATGTGGGCCGCACAAAACGTCAAATAAGACGGCGAGTGAATGAACACATATATAATATAGAAAAAAAGATGACAAATCACAGTGTTCCCAAACATTTTTTGGAATGTCACAGACACAACCCTAGTTCTCTCAAAGTTCAAGTTATAGATAGAGTCCCTATAACTAAATCTAATCGTCTTTTAGCACTAAGAAAGTTGGAGACCAAGTGGATATATAAATTAAATACATTACAACCACATGGTCTTAATATAGATATAGACGTAGCAGCATTTATATAAAAACCTATAAAAACCTATGAGATTAAGATTTTAATTCATTTTTTTATATATATTATTAATATTATCAATTTTTAGATTCAATTAATTTTTTACTTTTTAATTTTACTTAATATTATAATAACATGTTTTTATTGTAGAAAATTAGATTAAAATTTTATAAAATAAGATTAGACTAAATTAAATATAGGTATGAAATTCATTGTGTGATAGATTTTGTGTATTATGTGTGTATGTTCAAATAATACTTGTTCAACATGTGTTTTTAAATAATCTTATCATGATTTAAATAATAATTTTATTATGATCTAAATTTATAGATATAGATATTTGTAATAAGGTATACACCAGGTTGTAACATATTTAAAAATTCAGGGGAAGGAGCATAAAATAAAAGGCCAATATATAATGTGACATTAATAATACCAATAATATTTTTGCATATAGAGACACATATATATACATACATATACGTATCTGCAAAGCAACCTTGGGTATTTGAAAATAAAAACAATATATAAAAAACAAAAAACAAAAAATAAAAAATAAAAGATGTAATCTCCAATTAGGTATAGAATTTATGCTCTGATATTAAACAGGAAATATAACCCAATTATAACAAAATTTGATTTAGAGTCATTTTTTTCCTAATAACCCTGTGACAATAAAATAGATCGCTAATATTTCTGATGAAAAACATAATATGTTATAGTTTGGTGACACACGTTAGTTACATGTTTTTTTATAATAAGGTATATTTCGATTATTTTCGTATAACATTTACTGCTGAGGAATGGCAATGTTTTTGTGCTGTTTTGTTTCTTTACTGTTATGTGGCTAACAAATATGCATATGGAGTATGGCATTTGGTCTAGAGAACACTCCCTTTAGTATTAGGTGAGCTAATGGTGTGTAACAACACAGAGGAGAGATATGGACGCTATGATTGGCCGGATAGACACACCTACAAATTCAATTGGACGCTTGCCTTTTAAAACTTAGGGCGGAAAGAAGAAAAAACATATTTGATCTTATCCTTTGAAAAAGCCCAGCCGCTGACTGGGGGAAACGCGTTAGGAACCGGCAAACAGGTCCGACGCTCAGACTCCAATTTGATCCGCTCCACCCCATTGACAGACAGGCAGTTAGCAAGGGCATCCGGAAAGCCCTGCTACAGAAGCCGGTATCTTGCATCAACATCCGGGGACACTGACTCTTCCTAGGCAGCAGTGTGGAGCGGCTATATAAGCGGAGGAAAGAGAGTTGAACTCTGATTTGCCTTTTTAATCTTACTTCTAGTAAGTGCATTATTTTATGTGTGCTAATGTTGCTAATAAAAATCTACACTTGAATCCTTTGTGCGCTCTCTCTCTTTTTCTATTTACATGTATCACTATCCCTACGACTGAGGTTTGGATTCACCCTGTCTGATTGGAGCTGCACAGAACGGGACTCAAGTTTACACTCATTTTAAAGGGACATATCTCATTGCACTGGTTGTTTTACTTTCTGCAAAAGAAAGTAATGAGAATGGTCATGGGAAACCATTAGAGGTACTGTGGAATACAAATAGTGTGCAATATATTTTTGACCCGCAGGTGTTTTTCTGACACACCCTTCTTAACCTAAGGTCAAGTGAATCTATATTTTATATTTTGTATGTTTATGTTTTTTCAATGAGTATTTATATCATTTTGTCAAATTAAGGTGCTGTTCTCTATATACATTTTTTGCTCTATATATAATTTTTTAATTTTTTGCTTTATCTATATACATTTGTAGTTATATCGAAGGTGCTATTGTGAATTTACATTTTGATGAATTTTTACATTTTTATCAATTTTTTATACAATTAACTTTTATGTGATTTTAGAATTTTTTAGAATATATTATTTATATTTATCATACACTCATCACTGTTAAGATCTACATACAGTTATAGTCCTTGTGGATACTAAGTCAGTTCATATAGCGCAATTCACTTTTTTCTTCGTTGCATTATCTCTTCCTCCTAATTGAACACCCTAAAAATCCAGTTTTTTATATTCTGCCAAAAAATGCATAAGTCGATAGAAGATCCACTGGGACGACCAATAGGTTCAGGGATAGACTCTATAACCTCAAACATTTCCCAATATATAATAAGTAGAAAAAAGGATTCCAATATCCCCTTGTTAAAAAATAGCGCTAGTAACCATCAAGGTAAAAGCAAAGACAATCTTTATTTATAATCCAATTAAAACGGCTAGACTCCAAGGGTAAGAATAGGTTAGCAAAAGTTTGACCGGTTTCGGTCTCTCAGACCGTAGTCATAAACTAAAATAATGCAACATGTGCACAGCATATAAAACAATCAAGCGCCTCTCATTGGAGGAACTTGACAACACCCTTTTCTTAACCCTTTAGTTATTAAAATGTGGACACAGAGAGCATGCTTCTACACAATATGATAGCACACAATATACATACAATAATAGAACCATACAGTAGTACAACGGTATATATATATATATATATATATGTGGAACAACTGTAGAAAGAAACAGATGCTAGAAGTTAGCTGAGACTCATGGTTTAAAAAAAAAAAAGGATGCACAAAAGCTGTATATGAAATAAGGGAGAAAGCAAGTTAAGTGAACTCTGTAAATGATTCTAACTATTAACTCTGAAAAAACACAGTTAGAACACCCAAACAACAGCATAATTCAATTGATGATGACAATATAGTTAGATTTGTTTATACCCAAGTATGCTACATACATAATCTTTAGTGGTGATGGAGACATGACATATGCCTACCTTATCACTACACATTTACCCGGGTATACAAAATCCTAACAAAATAAAACAATATAGTAAAACTAACAGCAAAATCAGCAAAATTCCATTTCTGATAGAAATACCTAGATCTATATAGGCATACCCAAGTATGCTACATGCATGATGTTTTATATTGTTTTATTTATTCCTACTAAAATATGCTACAAACATGATGTTATATGATGATAAAGACATAACCAATTTCAACCTTTTATCGCTATACATGTGCCCAAGATTGCATAACCCTGATGAAACAAAAAGCTACAACCATTATACTCACAATCTCAACAATAAATTGTGTATAGCTTATAGGTCCTATTCTGACTTTACTTACCACAAACACTAAATATCAATATATATATATATATATATATATATATATATATATATATATATATATATATATATATATATATATATATATATAAGATATATATATTTTACAGAAATATGTGGTCCAATTAGACTCATATCTCAAAGACTGTACAGAGGTCTTAAAACTTATGGAGAACATTATTTGGGAAGAGAATATGTGGGTAATAAGCTGTGATGTAGCCACCCTATATAAATACATAGACCACAAAGATGGCTTGACAGCAGTACGTTCCTTTCTCATACAAGATAAAGAGATCATACCAGTCCAAAGAGAGTTTATAATGGAAGGAATCAAATTTATTCTTACTCATAATTATTTTTTATTTAAAGTTTTTTTCTATGAGCAACTTTGTGGTACAGCTATAGGGACTAGATTAGCCCCTAGCTACGCTAACTTGTTCATGGGATTATGGGAAAAGGAGTTTTGGACAGGTGCAGGGGTGGGGGGCGAATCTAGTCCTCTACAAAAGATACATTGATGATGTGTTGATTATATGGAAGGGTACTGAGACTTCATTCCTATAAATTTTCGAACTTATGAACTCTAATGATTTAAATATCAGGTTTACTAAAGAAATGAGCCAAGAACATTTGAAGTTTTTAGATTTAGACATTTTTATTGAAAATAGCCAAGTGCATACAAAAACTTTTTTTTTTTAAATGTTGATAGCAACAATTTTATACATTCTACCAGTTGCCATAACGGCAGATGGAAAGACAACATTCCAAAAGGTCAGATGTTAAGATTAAGGAATAATTGTAGTAAAGAGGAGGATTTTATAGTTCAATCTGATGTTCTGAAGGAAAGATTTGTAGATAGAGGCTATGAAGGAACAAAAATTGAAGAGATTAGAAATCAAAAAACAAAAGTAGAAAAAGTAAAGAAAGGACAAATATTGATTTAAGAGTTCCATTTATAACAAAGTACAATGCTAACCATAAATTAATTGAAAAGATCTTCTATAAGCATTGGCATATTCTGAAACAAGATAATGGGATAGGTGAACAACTGTCCAACCACCCACTCTTTGTATATAGAAAAACTAATAATTTAAAGAAAATCCTTGCTCCTACGGAACTTAAAAGAAGTAGAGGGATAGAGAAGGATTTGTTAAGAAATAACTTGAAAGGCTTTTTCTCTTGTAATTGCTGCAAATCCTGTAGGCACACTACAAAAACATCAGTTTTTTCTTCAAACAGTAATGGGAGATCTTTTAATATAAATTAACTTATTAGATGTTCAGACAAAAATGTTGTCTATTTAATACAGTGTAAATGTGGCAGTCAGTATGTAGGTGAGTCCACTAGTCCCCTTAGGGAGTGGATCCACGAACATATTTCATCAATTGAACATGCAGATAAAGATAGGAATAAAGACCTACTAGTCCCTAAACATTTTACTAACTGTAATGGGGGTAACCTAAAATGTTTCTCCTATATAGGGATAGCTAAGTTAGTGGATGGAGGTAGGGGGGAGATTGAGAAATATCTGTTACAATTGGAATCTAAATGGATATTTAATCTAGACACTTTAACTCCCAATGGTCTTAATTTGGAGATTAATTTATCAATATTCCTGTACAGCAGTATATACTAATATTTAGTTTTAAAAAAAATCATCGGCTAGATCACGAGTTTTGTCGGTAAGGCTGTGCGGTGCTAACAAGCCTTTTTTTCTTACCACTCCTTTAAGCCAACGCTGGTATTACGAGTTTTCTGCAAGCCAGCGTTAGCCTCAGAAAAGTGAGCATTGAGCAAAATTTAGCTCCACATCTCACCTCGATACAAGCGTTGCTTAAGTCAGCGGTAAGCTGGCTAAACGTGCTCGTGCACGATTTCCACATAGAAAACAATGGGGCTGAGCTGGGTGAAAAAAAACTAACACCTGCAAAAAAGCAGCGTTCAGCTCCTAACGCATCCACATTGTTTCCTATGGGGAAATTAATTTTATGTCTGCACCTAACACCCTAACATGAACCCCGAGTCTAAACACCCCTAATCTTACACTTATTAACCCCTAATCTGCCACCCCCGCTATCACTGACACCTACATTATATTATTAACCCCTAATCTGCCGCTCCGGACTCCGCCGCCACCTACATTATACTAATGAACCCCTAATCTGCTGCCCCTAACATCGCCGAACCCTACATTATATTTATTAACCCCTAATCTGCCACCCCCAGCGTCGCCGCAACTATATTAAATTAATTAACTCCTAATCTGCCCCCTCCAATGTCGCTGCAACTATATTAAATTAACCCCTAATCTGCCGCCGCCAACATCGCCGCAACTATAATAAAGTTATTAACCCCTAAACCTAAGTCTAACCCTAACACCCCCCTAATTTGAAAATATAATGTAAATACATCTAAATAAAATAACTACAATTAAATAAATTATTCCTATTTAAAGGGATACTAAACCCACATTTTTTCTTTCATGATTCAGATGATTTTTAACCTTTTTTTTGCTGTGGCACACTTTTTTACATTAAAAAATCCTGTGGCACACCACCATCCCAAAATTTAAAAAACATCACACATTGTAGCCTAATACAGCATATATGTATACACATACACACAAACACACACATACTGTATGTATTGTGCTGTTATGCCATGCCTCCTACAAACTACCCCTGCACTGGGAGTAAAAAACAAGCAAAGTTTAAAATATATGTCACACTGTTGTCAGTCTGCCGTGGCACACCTGAGGATCTCTCACGGCACACTAGTGTGCCACGGCACCTTGGTTGAAAAACACTGAGATAGAGCATGCAATTTTAAGCAACTTTCTCATTTGCTCCTATTAACAATTATTCTTTTTTTGTCTTGTTGTCTTTATTTGAAATAGCAGTAATGTAAGGTTAGGAGCCGGCCCATTTTTGCTTCAGCACCTGGGTAGTGCTTGCTGAATAGTTTGCTACATTTAGCTACCAATCAGCAAGCTCTACCCAGGTGCTGAACCAAAAATGGGACGGCTCTTAAGCTTACAGTCTAGCTTTTTAAAACCAAGATAGAATGTGAACAAGGAAAAATTGATAATAGGAGTGAATTAGAAAGTTTCTTAAAATTGCATGCTGTACCAGAATCATGAAAGTCAAAATTTGGGTTTAGTAAACTAAATACTTACCTATAAAATAAACCATAAGATAGCTACAATATAACTAATAGTTACATTGTAGCTAGCTTATGATTTATTTTTATTTTACAGGCAACTTTGTATTTATTTTAACTAGGTACAATAGTTATTAAATAGTTATTAACTATTTAATAACTACCTAGCTAAAATAAGTACAAAATTACCTGTAAAATAAATCCTAACCTAAGTTACAATTAAACCTAACACTACACTATCAATAACTTAATTAAATAAATAAACTACAAGTACCTACAATTAAATACAATTAAATAAACTAAACTAAATTACAAAAAAAACAAACACTAAATTACAAAAAATAAAAAAGATTACAAGAATATTAGGCTAATTACACCTACTCTAAGCTCCCTACACCTAACACTACACTATAACTATAATACCGGCGATAGGCAAATCCCATTAAAAAGATAGGATACCCAATTGACGTAAGGGGATTTGCGGTATCCTCGAGTCGCGGAAGAAAAGTGAGCGGTAGACCCTTTCCTGCCTGACTCGTAATACCAGCGGGCATTAAAAAGCAGCGTTGGGACCTCTCAACGCTGCTTTTTAAGGCTAATGCCAAACTCGTAATCTAGGCGCATGAATTTTAATGAGCAAGTATTTTTAATGAGCAAGTTTTATAGGGAAGCTATTGTTTTTATATATAATTTGGATGTGTACTTTTAGAATTTACTAATATCTAATATCCTATGTGAAGCTGCTCTCTTTTTCTGCGTATACGCTATTTTAACTTTTTATAATCTCTGTCTGCAGCAGAGATTATCATTGTGCGTTTAGTTTTTTTCTGTCCCAATTGCTCATAAATTGTTTACTCTGTCCTTATTTACTCCATTGCACTTAATACAATAAAGATTTTCTGACCGTATGTTTTAAAATCGTATTACTTTGAAGCTTCTTCTTGTTTTGGTACAACCATTGTGAATTCACTTGTTATATTATTCTAGACCTGCCTTGTTTGGCACCCACCACTGTTGTTTATTTTTGGGCGAGAAGTCTTTATCCAGGCGGTGACACTTTCATCCATCCAGGGCCGGCCCTAGCCATTGCGGGGCCCAAGGCAGGATGACAAAATGGGGCCCCCTTTATCTCCGCCCCCGACTCTGCCCAATCTCCGCTCCTACCATTTTTACAAATTTAAAAAATTAAAAAAATGGGAGAAAAATCATTTAAGGAAATGCACAACATTTTAAATAAAAAAACATTTAAATCCACTAAAGTAGAGCACTATAACATTGTATATATTGCAATATATCAGTTATACTATTGGAACATCGGTTTATGTATATAATGAAGATTTATGCTGAGAATTCGGAACAGTTGAGTTGAAATGGGCCTTATTTTTATGTGTTTTCTTATGATAACAAGAACATTACAAAGATGTCAGTGCCGCCCTAGCAAGTGCAGGTCCCTAGGCAGAATGGCAGCGTGGGCCTCAACCCATAACAAAAAATACTTAAAAGAAATGGGGCAATGCACTGTACCACACAAACACAGTGCACAGATATAATACACACACTCAGACACCCACACACAGACAGCCCACACACACCCACACACACACAGACAGCCCACACACACACACACACACACACACACACACAGACAGCCCCCCCCACACACACACACACAGACAGCCCCCCCACACACACAGACAGCTCACACACACAGACAGCCCCCACACACACACAGCCCACACACACAGCCCACAGACAGCCCACACACACACACACAGACAGCCCCCCCCACACACACACACAGACAGCCCCCACACACACAGCCCACACACACACATACAGCCCACACACACACATACAGACAGCCCCCACACACACATACAGACAGCCCACACACACACACACACATACAGACAGCCCACACACACACACACATACAGACAGCCCACACACACACACACACAGACAGCCCACACACACACACACACAAACACAGACAGCCCACACACACACACACACACACACAGACAGCCCACACACACACACACACACACACACACACAGACAGCCCACACACACACACAGCCCACAGACAGCCCACACACACACAGACAGCCCACAGACAGCCCACACACACACACACAGACAGCCCACAAACACACATACAGACAGCCCACACACACACAGACAGCCCACACACACACACACAGACAGCCCACACACACACAGACAGCCCACACACACACATACAGACAGCCCACACACACACATACAGACAGCCCACACACACACACAGATACAGACAGCCCACACACACATACAGACAGCCCACACATACACACACACACAGACAGCCCACACACACACACAAACACAGAGAGCCCACACACACAGACAGCACACACACACATACAGACAGCCCACACACACACAGACAGCCCACACACATACACACAGACAGCCCCCCCCCACACACACACATAGACAGCCCCCACACACAGACAGCCCACACACACACTTTCACTCTGTCTCACATACACACAATGCATTTTAGTGGTGGACACATTTTAGTCAAGGTCTAATTGAGATTGATAAGTATATAAAAGTAAATTTAATTTATCACAACAGGGGGATGTATTATTTTTGGATGTCACAGAAATCAAAGCACTTGCTATACCACAAATTAATGGTCCATACCACAAATGTATCACAAGAAATACAGTTAAAAACAGATTTATTAGCATTAGAAACTCTTTAAACACATATACTATAACCTTATTCTTTGTGCTCCTCTTAGCTTGTCTCCCCAAATTACATTATACAAATTTACTTGAAGATGATATTGCCAAGATGACATCACAGAGTGCATACTTGTATTGTATGTATATATATACACAGACATACATATTTATATACATATACATACATACATACATACACATACTGCAGATGTGTTATAACAAGTAAACAAAGCTGTAGGCAGAGTTTAATAAATTATGTAAATCACTCTGACGTTTTAAAATTCATCTAAGTGCTTTGTTTTCTCAGTTTAAATAGGAGGTGCTGTTCTCTCATTCAATCTGCTGCTCACCACATGTATTTAGCACTACTATGTCACTATCTGCTGCACAATGTACAATACTCTCTCCAGTGTGATGCTCACCACTTGTATTTAGCACTGCTGTGTCACTATCTGCTGCACAATGTACAATACACTCTCCAGTGTGCTGCTCACCACATGAATTAGCACTGCTGTGTCACTATCTACTGCACAATGTACAATACTCTCTCCAGTGTGATGCTCACCGCTTGTATTTAGCACTGCTTTGTTACTTTCTGCTGCACAATGTACAATATTCTCTCTACAGTATGATGCTCACCACATGTATTTAGCACTACTATGTCACTATCTGCTGCACAGGGTACACTACTCTCTCCAGATGTATTTTCAGCTTCTCCCATGTACAGTTTACCCTAGCTTACCTTCCATACTGCAGGAATAGTAGTTCTCCACTGACTAGTACATGGGAGAAGCTGAAAACACATCTAGTGCAGCGGTATGCAGAATTTGCTTTCATTCACTCCCCTCCTTTTCTACTCTGCTTGTTTCTCAGTGAGCTCCAGTGGCACAGCAGTGCTAAATAAATGTGGTGAGCATCATGGGAGAGAGTACTGTAAAATGTGCAGTAGTGACATAGTAGTGCTAAATAAAAGTGGTGAGCATCACACTGGAGAGAGTATTGTATCTTCTGCAGCAGACACTGACATAGCAGTGCTAAATACAAGTGGTGAGCATCACACTTGAGAGAGTATCGTACCTTGTGCAGCAGATAGTGACATAGCAGTGCTAAATACAAGTGGTGAGCATCAGATTGAAGAGAGTATTGTACCTTGTGCAGCAGATAGTAACATAGCAGTGCTAAATACATGTGGTGAGCATCACACTGGAGAGAGTATAGTACCTTCTGCAGCTTATAGTGATATAGCAGTGCTAAATACAAGTGGTGAGCATCAGATTGAAGAGAGTATTGTACCTTGTGCAGCAGATAGTGACATAGCAGTGCTAAATACATGTGGTGAGCATCACACTGGAGAGAGTATAGTACCTTCTGCAGCTTATAGTGATATAGCAGTGCTAAATCCAAGTGGTGAGCATCAGATTGAAGAGAGTATTGTACCTTGTGCAGCAGATAGTGACATAGCAGTGCTAAATACATGTGGTGTGAGCATCAGATTGAATGAGAGAACAGCACTTCCTATTATCCCTCCTGGCCAGCCCCTGACTACTACTCTACTTGTCGTATAGTGTGTTTTCTATAAATTGCCTTTTGCTTTTGAAGCACTCTGAATGTCACAGAGTGCAGTTTATGCCTCCTGTGACAGTTTATGGCTTCATGTAATACATGCCCCTCTTCACACTACACCAGTGATTTTCAACCTTTTTTCTGCCGTGGCACACTTTTTTACATTAAAAAATCCTGCGGCACACCACCATCCCAACATTTTAAAAAATCACACATTGTAGCCTAATACAGCATATACAGTATATATATATATATATATATATATATATATATATATATTGTTGCGGCGTGTAGAGCCGGCACTAGACACGTGTTGTGGTGGGTGGGGGTCCTTCAAAGTGTGAACATGGGTCGGGGAAGCGAGCTGCCGCTGCGCTGTTACCCTCAGTCATCATCTCACTCAAAATAAAAAAATGGCCCAGAATAAAAAACAAGCAAAATTTTAAAAATGTCACACTGTTGTCAGTCTGCCACGGCACACCTGAGGATCTCTCACGGCACACTAGTCTGCCACGGCACACTGGTTGAAAAACACTGCACTACACCATATCTAACAGGAAGAGGGAAAATAAATTGACTTCTGGAAGTGCAACTACAGAGCCCCTCAGAAATGACCTAGTACCTTAGAAAATGTGGACTGCTCCATAGGTCAGAAAGCCTATACAACCCTGATATCCTAAGATTTTAGCCTCTAAATCAACTGTTTTACTTTTATCAATGGTGCTCTGAGCCTAATAGAATTACTATCAACCTTTTTGGGGTTCTAAAGCAGGATGGATCTCGGTGCCTTGCACACTATATTGCAGCAGTGCTTGCAGTAAGTTGTTTTAATTGTACACTGTCTCTAAATCATTAAAGTTAAAACCACATACATGTTATATCACTGGTTTACAAACCTGTCCTGAGGGCTCCCTAACAAGCCACATTGTGAGGATATCTTAACTGGAGCACAGGTGAAATAAGCAGCTGATTAGTGAACATGGTTATTTTACCTGCTCTCATCCAAGGTAATCCTGAAAATCTGCCCTGTTGGGGAGGCTTGAGAACAGGTTTGAAAACCAGTGTGCTAAATAGAATGGTGTATTTCAAGAAATGATTAGCCTAAAAATAATGTGCCCCTCATACAACAGTAATATGCCCCTCATACAACAATAATATGCCCCTCACCTAACAACAATATGCCCCTCACCTAACAACAATACGCCCCTCACCTAACAACAATACGCCCCTCACCTAACAATAATATGCCCCTCACCTAACAACAATATGCCCCTCACCTAACAACAATATGCCCCTCACCTAACAACAATATGCCCCTCACCTAACAACAATATGCCCCTCATCTAACAATAATATGCCACTCACCTAACAACAATATGCCCCTCACCTAACAATAATATGCCCCTCACCTAACAACAATATGCCCCTCACCTAACAACAATATGCCCCTCACCTAACAATAATATGCCCCTCACCTAACAGTAATATGCCCCTCACCTAACAATAATATACCCCTCATCTAACAATAATATGCCCCTCACCTAACAACAATATGCCCCTCACCTAACAACAATATGCCCCTCACCTAACAATAATATGCCCCTCACCTAACAACAATATGCCCCTCACCTAACAATAATATGCCCCTCATCTAACAATAATATGCCCCTCACCTAACAATAATATGCCCCTCACCTAACAACAATATGCCCCTCACCTAACAATAATATGCCCCTCACCTAACAATAATATGCCCCTCACCTAACAACAATATGCCCCTCACCTAACAATAATATGCCCCTCACCTAACAACAATATGCCCCTCACCTAACAACAATATGCCCCTCATCTAACAATAATATGCCCCTCATCTAACAATAATATGCCCCTCACCTAACAATAATATGCGCCTCACCTAACAATAATATGCCCCTCACCTAACAATAATATGCCCCTCACCTAACAACAATATGCCCCTCACCTAACAATAATATGCCCCTCAAATAATATGCCCCTCACCTAAGAACAATATGCCCCTCACCTAACAATAATATGCCCCTCAAATAATATGCCCCTCACCTAACAATACTATGCCCCTCACCTAACAATAATATGCTCCTCAAATAATATGCCCCTCACCTAACAATAATATGCCCCTCAAATAATATGCCCCTCACCTACCAATAATATGCCTCTCAAATAATATGCCCCTCACCTAACAATAATATGCCCCTCACCTAACAATAATATTCCCATTGCCCCTCACCGTGCCCCCCTTATAGCCCCCCATAAGGATCAGCGGAGAATACATAGTGAGTTTGCCATCAATCCTCCAGCATACAATAAAGCTTCATATGTATAATAATAATATGCCCCTCTTCGATCTACTAACATTAAATAATATGCCCCTCATGTCATATAATAATAATATGCCATTGCCGCTCATATAACAATATTATCATGCCCCTCATATCTGTATAATAATAATTATGCCCCTCATCGATCTACTAACAATAATATGCCCCTCATCATGTCATTAATTTATATTATATCATCATATAATAATATGCCACATTGCCCCTCATAGAGATCATCTCCCTCCTCTGCTGCTCAACTTCAGGATGATTGACAATCCCTGTTATTGTGTGATTTATTGCAGGATTACACAAGATAGCAATGAGTGGGATTGCACAAGAGAGTTCTTATGCAATCTTAAATTTAGCGATTATGCATAATAAGTGATAAGATGGATAGGTTCTCTGCTTGAGAATTTTTTCGCGTCCAGCTTGATAAATTTCTTGTAAATATAGCTAATTGTTCAGACACACAATTTTTGTTAGAAGTGGATGAAAAATGTAAAATGTCTTGAAGGGCTTATTAAGTTCCTTGATCTTTAGTTTAGTCAAACTTATTATTTCAAATATCACCCCCTTGCAATAACAGTAGAGCTATGTAATAAAAATTCACATAGCTCTGCTTAGCCCATGTAATATTTTTATTTTGTTTGGTTGATTAAAAGTTATTTTTTCTTTTTGAAGAAAACAAAAATCCAACCACCTTACATTTTATTCTAAACAACTGGATGTGATGCAGCCTTTTCTAAGATCACAAACTTTTGAACCTAACATGGCAAATTATATATGTGTGCCAATATTTTAGATGTTAGTACACATAAAAGTAGTTTGTGTTGTGTCTGTCATCAAAGCCAGTTGAAATCTCAGTGGTCTCTTGATACAAATAACTCTTCTCTGACACAGATGAAAGTGCGTGAGGCAGGTTAATAAGTCATCACAGCAGGACATTATCTTAAATTAGCCTCTGCTACGCGGCTGCTGGTCCCAGTCCGACTCCCACACAGCTGACACACACTACACACAGGTCCACCACTGTCTGAGTCTGACAGTCAGTGACCAGACAGTTCACTCACCAAGTCGTCGTTGCCGCCACCGCGCTGCCTGCAAATTGGCCCCACTGTGCTGACAGACAGGCTGCCTTTGGTGCTCTGCCTACTCCCCTCTCTCAGCACTGCACCTGTCACTGTGTCTGCCCTCCTCCTCACTCCCGTGCTAACACACATTTGCTCCAAAAAAAAAAAAAAAAAAGATGGCGCCAAAAAAATTTTAAAAAAAGTTTTTGATTTTTTTTGTTTTTGCCTTAACCGGTGCTGCGGGCCCTCCCCCCGACTGCAGGGACCTAGGCGGCTGCCTCGCCCACCTTGCCCAAAGGCCGGCCCTGCATCCATCTCAGGGACGTCTTCTATTTTCATCCCGGCGGCATAGAGCGGAGCTATCCAGGATGGCGATTACATCCTGCGCCAAGCATCCTCTTCATACGATCACCACTGTACACTGAAGTTGAATGCAAGGTACCCATTTCAAAATCCTATTGGCTGTTCAAAACAGTCAATAGGATGAGAGCTACTAAAATCCTATTGACTGATTTGAACAGCCAATAGGATTTCAGAAGCTCTCATCCTATTGGCTGATTTGAATTTGAAGAATCAAATTAGTCAATAGGAATGCAAGGTACGCCATTTTGAAACGGGTACCTTGCATTCAACTTCAGTGTACGGCGGTGATCGTATGAGGAGGATGCTCCACGCAGGATGTCATTGCCGTCCAGGATAGCTCTGCTCCGCGCCGCCGGGATGAAGATAGAAGATGTCCCTGTGATGGATGAAGACTTCTCTCTGCCTGGATAAGGATGGATGACCGGACTTCAGGAACCGTGAGTAGATTTTCTAGGGTTAGTGTTAGGTTTATTTTTTATTTTTTGGAGTGTTTTTTTTTTAGATTATGGTTCTTTTGAGCACTGTAAAAGAGCTGAATGCCCCTTTAAGGATAATGCCCATACAAATGACCCTTTAGGGTTTTATTTAGACATGTTTTTTTTATTTTTTGTTTATTTTATTTAGTTAAAATAGTAATGTTAGTTTGATTTATAGTTTAATCATAGTTTTTTTTTATTTCACATTTAAGTTTATATTTATTTAAAGATAGTTATATTATAATTTTAATTTAAAGTTAGGGGGGTGTTAGGTTTAGGGGTTAATAGTTTAATTTAGTGTTTTGCGATGTCGGGGCAGCGGTTTAGGGGTTAATAATTTTATTTAGTGTCGACGATGTCAGGGGCGGTGGATTAGGGGTTAATATTTTTATTTAGCGTCAGCGATGTCGGGGAGTGGCGGATTAGGGGTTAATAATTGTATTTACTGTCGGCAATTTTGGGGGTTGCGGATTAGGGGTGTTTAGACTTGGGGTTTATGTTAGGGTGTTAGGTTTAAATGTAAATGGGGTTGCATTACAGCGATTGCCATTCCGCGATCGCAGGTGTTTTTTTTATTATACTTTCTCCCCATTGATATCTATGGGGGAAAGCGTGCACGAGCACGTAAACTCAGCCCTTGGCTTTTGGAGCTTCACGCACCCCACCGCACAGCACAAGGAGGCTTTTCAGTAACTCATAATGGCAGTGCTATGGAAAGTGCAATAACGCAAATTTGTTGACGTTATTTTCACACCCTGTTTAGCGCAAAACTCGTAATCTAGGTGTCTGGGTCTGACAGCAACTTCAGAATCCTCCTCTTTCACAGAATCTCACACACTTAGGTGCAATAGTCCTATTTCTGCTGAGGGGATCTACATAACCCCAGAGGAACGTACGCAGAAATTTAAGCACCATATTTTCCACACACTGCGAGGTGATCATGCAGCAGGACTGCTGACAGGCTTGCATTTAGTGTATTGTTGGAAGTTTTACTGCCCATTACTAGAGGGTCTCACTATCCCTCTAACCAGACTGTGCTCTAGCTCCTCCCACCAGCAGCAGCATTGTTTTTCTGAAGTGTTTCTGTTCTCTGTCTAGGTTGAAATTAGTTCCTCCAGCAAAAATAGTACAGGAACTCCATTCCCATGTGTTCCCACTAGACTTAACCCCTGATAATAATCATTCCATACTGTATATACATCAAGTAAAATGGTTAAACATCCAAGTAACAAAAGAATGAACAGTAGACATTTCATTTTCTTAAAAACTACTCATTATTACATTGTGGTTGCAGTTAATGTTACACCTCTAGGATATTCATTTTGATACCTCTAAGATATGACAATAACACTCAAATACCATTTTTTTTTCTGAAATAAACTTTATTACATTTTCAGAAATCAAATAACAGAAAGTAAAACATCTTTGGTGTCAATACAGTCATTAAAGGGACAGTATACACCAATTTGTATTTAACTGTGTGTAATAAACACTACTATAAAGAATAATATGCACAGATACTGATATAAAAAATCCAGTATAAAACAGTTTAAAAACTTAGAAGCTTCCAGTTTAGCTCTGTTTAAAAGGTTACTGGAACAACCACTGCAAGTGGAAAATAACAGATACTCCCCCTCCCCCTTCCTTTGCATATGAAAAGACCCTTTAAACAAACAGAAGCAAGCTGGAGTAGGTATACGTCGGTATTCTCTTAAAACTTTGGGGCTTGGTTAGTCTGAAAATCAGAGCAATGTTATTTAAAAATAAACAAAACTATCCATTTAAAAAAAAAAAACCCTTTATGGGCAATATGAATGGATCTACAAAACATTTATGCACAGAAAAATCTAGTGTATAATGTCCCTTTCATAACACTTGATTGCCAAAGCGGTCAGATACATTCACAATATCTACTACATAATATAACAATACCCAAACAAAATGTATCTACAAGATGCTAAGTAAAGTTTGAAACACTAAAAATAATTGTACAACAACATAGCAGCTACTGATTAGTTAGAGGTGAAAAAAATGGTGAGTGGAGATAACAGCTCTTAATGTGACATATTAACATCTTATTAGAGCAGATATTAGTTGTTGCTTAAATTCTACATTATTTGGTGGTGTTCTAGTCTTTTATGTCACACCATTCTTAAAACTTGCCTCAACATGCATTATCAAGGGTTCACAGATATTTAGAAATTGTTCCATTATGTCCAAAATGTCAGCCAATAGGCTCACCACCTGATAGAAATATTTAGACATGTACATTAATTAAGAAACACGTATATATTCATCTTGTTTTCACAAAATGAATATCTGTAGTAATGCAGCATGAAATTTAAAGAAAACAAATTAATGTTTCCTTTAAAACATAGAAACATAGAATTTGACGGTAGATAAGAACCAAAAAGGCCCATCAAGTCTACCCATATTACATGTTACTTTTTCCTTAGGATAGCCTTATGCATGTCCCAGGCATTTTTAAATTTCTTTACAGTCTTTGTGTTTACCACCTCAAATGGAAGTTCATTCCATGAATCCACCACCCTTTCTGTAAAAAAATGCTTCCTTAAAATAGAAACATAGAACTTTACCGTGCTGGACAGCCGCTCTAATCCACTCCTCTTCTTCAACACTCTAATAGGAGGATCCCAAAGGAGAAGAGCACACTAAATAAAGGTAAGTATAAACTTACAGGTGAAAGTTTTGGACCACATTAGTTTAATTTAGGTCTCAATTGATATATTGTGATTCTAGACTATATATATATAACCATCTGTAGCCTCACATCAGTATTTTTGTATTGTTTTGACCTGTAGAATTCGTAGTATTGTGATACATGTCCAGCATTTGTATCTAGTGTTTGCCAATATTCATTACAGTCTAGGTATCTGTTATTTGTGGGTGTAGTGCGGGTATTACAAGCTATGATCATATTTATTATATGGGCATTTTGCATCCATTTTGTAGGAGCATGTTATCAATTTTATCTGTTACCTTTTTGATTATTTATATGTATTAGCCTGTAACATACAAATTATTTTACAAGCTGTTATAAGCGGGACAATCAGAGAGGGGTGTTTATCGATGACCTTTTGTGATTGGATATGTATTAGCCTGTAACTGTCAGGGTTTTTTCCCTGTTGTGTTTGCCATGTGCTGCTGGCAGCCATTTTACTCACCTCTCTTCCTGACTATGGTGCATTGTGGGGGATGCTACTCAATTCCTGCACTTCCTTTTATGGTCAGACTGGTGTGCATCATCCATGTGAGACAGGATGCAGTCTCAGAATTGTGATGTCATCACTTATTATTTAAAGGGCCTCTGTTCAGTATGCTTTGCCTTTGCGTTGTCTCAGACCTGTTTGTGAGAGTTCCTGTGTATTGCCTGGCTGCCTGACGTCCTTCCTGGTTCCTGATCCCTGGCTTGTTCCTGAATCGGCTGTTTTCCTTGTTCCTGATTCCGGCTCGTCTGACTATTCGCTTTGGCTCCTGACTTGGCTCGTCTGACTACCAGCTCTGGTTTTTATTCCTGGCTTGTTATTTGACTTGTGGACTTTTTATTATTTTTTGCTATTAATAAAGGTGTGATTATGTTTGAACTTCTCGTCTCAGTCTGATTCCTGGCACCCTGACAGTAACATACAAATTATATTAAAAGCTGTTATAGGTGGGACTATTAGAGAGGGGGGGGTTTATCGATGCCCTTTTGTGATTTGATAGAGGAGGGTATATAAAGAGCATGTTATTTTTAAAGATTAAAGCCTGGTGAAACGGCCCATGTAGCAGAGAAACACTTTGCTGTTTGTATTGATTTTATATTTTTTTAATAAAACTACTTTTATTATCAATCATGTTCCTCTCCAATATTTGATCTGGGTGCTTTCCCGGACTCCGAGATGTGCCCTCACTTCATGCTGGGATTGATTTACTATTCCAGATACCTCCTTTGATGCAGCAAGATCCAAAGTGATTAGTTGACGTTTCTTCACGTGACTGAGTGTTTCTGTCAAGTGACTGAGAGGTCTTGGCCAGTTGTTTATAGCACTGTGTGTGCTTCTGAAACCTATGAGTTGACATTTGTCTGTCCATCTATGTACTTTGGATTAACGTTATTTCACCATTAGGTTTAACAAAAATTATTGTTAATGTTCCATGAATGGTCGGTATTAATTTTGTTTAAAATGAGCCAAATACCAAATAGCACAGCACTGAATATTCAAAACACAAACTGCAAGATTACAAGTCGCACAGCAAATCAGTTGCGAAAACTCAGCGCACGTTATTGCTTTTTCGCATTTGGGTTTGCGCAGCTATTACAAGTTGAGAAATTTTTAAGCCACATAATGCAAACTGCGAAACCGTGTGCGTGTTCACGCATTCTCCATAGAAGTCAATGGAGAAGACAAATAGAAAAAAAACCTCAAAAACCCTAATCTGTTGCGCAAAGCCCATGACGTATTCTCCTCGGAAAATGTACATGAAAATGCGAATATTTCATATTGCGAAAATCTTTTTATCTCTAAATAAATATTTCTCTATATATGTGATTATTGTTGGACTGATAGATCTATTTATTGCAAGATATGTATCTGAATATATACAGTATATGTCTATATATGTCGAGATTTATATGCGAATATTGCTTTAAAAATACATCTGAGATATTGTTTAATGTGCATAAGATTGTAATGTGAAATATTTTCATTATTTCCAAAGTTAAACATATCTCTATAATATAAATCCATGTTTATCTATGTATGTGTATGTATGTCAATGTAAAATCCCTGCGTCTGCTTTTTTTTTTCTAACACCCGAGATCTTGTATCTTTGAGTCCTTATGACTTTGGTGTGCAATATGTTTTTAAATCATTTTTATTAGACAGTGTTAATATGAGTCTAACTGTACTTTGTAATGAATTTTTGAAGTGTTTTGTCAAACTTTTTTGTTGTGCAAAGCTATTAACTACAGCTCTTTGAGCGCTGAAAGGATTGTTGTATAAATGGCGAATGCGCGAGCGCAACAGCGATTTTTCAAGACTGTAATAACTTCCCAATGGAAATTGATTGTGAAAAGACCACAATCACTTGACCACATCTTGCCCAAAATATTTTGAATATTCCGAAAGAATGATTCGGCTGAACCAAAAATTTTGCCGGTGCACATGTCTACAAATATTCAATTTTTCTGATTACTAAAGAGAAACTCTGTATTTCCCTCTTCCAATAACATGATACTGAAATAATTTTTAAAATAATAAAGTAATGATTAAATCACTTAATCATATCAGAGGTCTTTGGATGCATTATATGAATCTGTGCAAGTAAATAATTTCTTAATTAATTCCAGTGCATTACAGATGCTGTAGTTGACATATAAACAACTTATATTGAAAGAGAACATACTTAGGGGTAAATGTACTACATTTGTTTAACTATTATTACTGATATGTTTTACTGAAATATGTGATTTATTAGATAATTAAACTCATTTATGCATATGGGACATTATACTGTAATATTATTATACAAAAAGCACTTGATCTAAAAATTGTAGAGTCCGAATCATATTATTTCCATGAGTATCCTTCCCTGTATCATACAAATTTTTAGAACTAAATGATTTTTTCAACATGAGCTAATCAATAAAGAACATTGGTTTGTTGCTTCACTGGGTTGAGACACCTGAACATTGCTCAGATGCACTTCATAAATGATTTAAATACTTAATTGAGAGAAAAGATTTAAGTCCTCTTAAATAATGTTAGGAAAAAAATAATTTGGAATCTTGAACTCTTTGTTCCATATGATTAAAAACAATGGTTACAATGGCAATTTCTAACTGCAATGGACTAAAGAGCAAAGTAACCTCCAAGACACATTAGTATTTTACAATTTGGAGTTTTGGCTTCTGATTAAAGTACTGCCAAATATTTGATTAGTGGTGTTCTCTGATTTCTTATGCAAACACCCTTAGGGGTCAATTTATCAAGACCGCTTGATCCATAAAGACCGCTGCTCCATAACCCGTCCACCTGCTCTGAGGTGGTGGACAGAAATCAACCTGATCGAATACGATCGGGTTGATTGAAATCCCCTGCTAGCGGCCAATCACAAGAACTACTAGTGCAATGATAAATGCCGACAGCCTATGCTGTTGGCGTTTATCTCGATGTGTGGCGGACATGATACGCTACATCGTATCATGTCTGCTCACACATTAATAAATTGACCCCCCTAATATCCACCTGGGTATGTTACCCCTTTTTGAAAAAGAGGCCTCTCTTTTTTTCAAAAGAGGGCTCACTTGCCATGTTTTAGTGCTTATTTTGGGGTGCTAGGGTCCCTTTTATATACCAGAGGTCCGTAAAAATCACATAGTATACAGGTGATTGCCATTTCTATGGCAATCATCTGCTATCTAAAGGGGCATAAGACTCCTCCTGTGAAAATACGTAATCTCCTCTTTCTTCTGAAAGGTATTGTGTGTGTGTTTTACACTGACCTGAAGGGTTAGGGGCTCCTTTGAAGCCACTGCCCCACATAAAGCAAATAAATTAAGTAGATGATTGCCATACAATGGCAATCGCCTACCAATGACAGGGTTATCAGACCAGACATTGGAAAGAGGGGGCCCCCATTTCCTCAATAGCATCTCATAATCCTCTAAAAGTGCCCCTCTTCCTTATTAAACACTGTACAGGTGTGCACCATAGACATGTGATCACCTATGCCATGGTGATCATTTGAAAATTATAAGAGGGTGTTACTCCTCATTTAAAATAGGTGTATTTCTTTTTTCACATGAAGTGCATAATACCCCTAATAAAAAATAATAATAATAATTATTATTATACCTAATTAATAAGAGGGGAAGATAGTGACTAAGCAGTAGCTTCCTGGCCCCCCAGTACAAATACGTATTTTCTAGTGGTGATTCCCTGCATGCTAGTTGGACAAGTAATAATTTGAAAGAGGGAAATCTATCTTTTCAAATGAAGGGTAACTTGTCCTTCTAGCACAAAGAGTGGAGAAGGGAAGAGCTCTGTTATATCCCCCTAGCGCTCTGGTCAAACAGAATGTTAATCACCATTTATATGATAATGCAACCTAATGTGAACCCCCACATTTAAAAGGGCAGCCTCCCCTTTTCAAATGTATGTTTTTTTGTCCTGTAAGAGGTCTGGTGGGTGATATATGGACTTACAGGGGAGTTTCTGGATTACTTTGATATCATCACATGATGACATCACTGGTGTTTCTCCCATAAACAGGTTTTATTTAGGAAGGAAAATACTATTTCCTTCACACCTGTCATGCAGGGGGTCCATCCTGAGAACTTAAGTGGTTAAAAAAATCACATGTGTTTCTTGTCAATATTGCTACTTCTGAAGCACAAATAGGTCAGGTACAGTCCTGAAAGTTAAAGTACAGACTTGCTGATTTGTCTAAAATATTTTATGAACAGACAAACTATTACGTTCCTATACACAACTAGACTTACTGGAGATCCTGAAATCATATACTATTATGTTCCTACACTTGCTAATGATTACAAAATGTGGTAGTCCATCAAGACAGGCAAAGCTTGTCCAAAATATGAGTAGCTGAGGTTTGCAAGACATTATACCAGAGACCCCACCACAAGAAGACTGCCCAGCATTATAAAAAGTGAGGCCTTTAAATATGATTAATAGCAGCTGAAAGTGCTCTATACTACACATGTGCATTTGTTTCATTACAAATGCACATTTATTAACAAAACATAGCTATTCATCTTGTTTTAACGAGATGAATATTCAAATGAATGCAGCACAAAATTTAAAGAAAATGAAGAAATAATGCAGAATTCATCAGTATTCATTTGATTCCTTTAAATATTTAGAAATACCTAAGAGCACTGGAGAGCCACATTAACCCATTCCTCTTCATCACATAGCTCCAGCCGCGCTAACTGAAGGTTTAGCTCGGCGACTCACAGGTCAAGCACTAAAGGAGAAGTTCCTTTAGTGAACGCCATAGGAGCCTTCACGCTAAGGCTCCTGTTAGCACGGCCAGGGCTCTGTAAAGAAGAGCGGTGGGTCAGCACGGCTCTTCAGTGCTCTTAGGTAAGTATCTTATTTGTAACAAGCTAAATTTTTCACCTGTAGCAGTGGAACATGTACATTCGTTTAACGAAAACTAATGTAAATGTTCCACGAATGGTTGGTATTTGTTTCATTTAAAATTAGCTAAATACCGAATAGTAAGGGTGCCAAATATTCAAATAAGCATTTTGAATATTGATTTGGCCGAACCAAAAGTTTCACCCATCCACATGTCTACTATACTATATTTTCAAGAATGTACTCCTGTGTGGGTTTTATATCATAGATCAGACAACCCATTATTTTCTAGACATGTGCGATTCGGTTAGGTTCGATTCGGAAATTCGGAAAATTCTGCAAATTAGGCGATTCGAATCGAACCGAATTTCCGAATTCAAATTTTGCCGAATTTTCCTAATCGAACCGAATCGAATCGATTCGTAAATTCGGATGGCCATTGGATTACACTAGTATTATACAGTATGTTAGGTTAACGCCTAATATACAGTATAATACTAGTCTAATCACACCTAACACTTACCGAATTGCCGAATTTACAAACAGAATCGAACCGAATCGAACCGAATCCAGCCGAATTTCTTTGAATCCGAATGAATCCGAAACGAATCAATTCAAAATTTTCTGAATTCGAATCGATCCGAACCGAACTTCGAAAAATTCCGAATCGAACCGAACCGAATTTTTTCGCCATGCACATGTCTATTATTTTCCAATTGCATTCAAGGAAAGCAATCTTAGATAGTGGTGACCAGTACAGTCAGCTATTAAAGAGCCACTCATATGAAAGACAAACATTTACAAATATTATTTTGATATATTTTTACCCAATTTAATCTGTTGTCCACTTCCAACTAAAGCTTATTGGCTTATATGCCCATTTAGAAAGTGAGAAAACTTATTAACAATGAACATTAACAAGAAGTATGTATCAGTCAATAAGCCTTAGTAGGAAGTACCTATCAGTCAGTGAAATCCATGAGCCAATTAAAAGTATTTACTTTTTTTATTCATGGAAAAATATGTTTAGATATTTCTCTCGTTTACAGTGTCCCTTTAACAGTTGCCTCTTCACATGTTCAATTAAACAAAAAATAAACCTATAATATAATTTGGCTAAAGTTTAAAATCATAGGCATTTTCTCTTTAAATCTATCTTAGAGAACTGATCCTTAATAATGCTTTTTCAAAAGAATGAAAGAAAACATTTCACTTTAGAACATATGAAAAAGGTGTTAACTCATTTCCAAAGGTATTAAAAAATAACAATATTAAACCTTTGTTCTGGTGGCAAGCTAATTCTTCATAACACACATTACATAAAAGTGCTAACTCTGTTTTTTTATTCATAGTAAAAATAAATATTCAAATACACATAACACCTATTTTCCTGTGTCTGATTGTTTACGTCATTCTTAATCTTTCAAAATGTTATGATTTGTAGAAACGAAATATTAAGCATAATAAAAAGTCACTACTAGTGACCTTCATTGTGCTTATATAAATTAGACTGACAGAGTCATTTGTTGTATTACACAATATCATCAGCAACAAACAAGAGAAAAACAAATGCATTGATTATAATTTCTAAGATTTATGCCACTGTGCCATGCATATTCGGGAAAGGAGAATGCATTTGAAATTAAAATAGGATTTATTGCAGACGCTTCTGAGTGGATTTACTATGGGTGCTGGGGTTTTCATTTAGAGAGTCAAAAAGTTATATCTGATGCAAGGCTGTTTTAGCTGATAAAGATACACTCTACTATGGTACATATTGCTTAAAGGGGCATTCTGGTCAAAATGCTAATGCACAGGGAGTGGAGCTAACCATTGTGCTATGAGGACATCTGTGCCTGGAACTCTTGGAGCAGACAACACTCAAACTTGTTAAAAGTTAGACTCTTTTTCCTGATAGTTATTCTAATCAACTGAGGGAACCAACAAAGTATTCCATCAGCTTTGTATTTTAACTGAGGAGGACATTTGCTACTCCCTAAGAAGCTTGCATATTTGACTGAGTGGGGGCCTACCTCTTAACGACCTACCAGTGAAGTCACCATCTGCACACAGCCTGTGCTCCGGAGGGTCGGGGCTCCGCTCCGGAGCAGTAACAGGCATACCGAGTGCTGATTGAAGAAGCTAGAGGAGACTTACAGATCAATAGTAGCCCGGGCCCATATAGCGAGGCAGCAAGATCCGAAGTGCCTAAAAGCTGCCGACCGCTACTGACTGGAAGTTGGCAAGACGCCCAGAGTTTTGCGGCCACTTAAGCGTGTAATCGCTTGAAGACACCTGTTAAGGTGAGATACCTGGTAAATCCAGCACCCGAGAAGAGACGAGGAAACGGTGCCGGATGCAGTGACACGTGAATCGGCCATTTCTTATTAGGCCCTGTTGAGCAGTGAATACCCTCGCTTCTCTATCTCCCTCCTACCCGTGACTCCACTGAAATACATCTCACGAAGGTGGTAACAGCTCTGAGGGAACGTCTTGGACCTCAGCCGGATAACCCAGGACTAGAGAGGTGACCCAAATAATAGGCCAATAAGTAAGGGCACATAAAATCACCATTTTTGTTTTGTTGATCCCGTGTGCTCGGGAGAAAAAGGATCGCAAGTAAAATAACTGTGGAGCTGGTGAGTCCTACTATAAATCAACCCTAATTTAAGCAACAGTATCTTAATCTGGCAGAATGTAATTTGGTATCATATCAGGGCCCAAGAGACATATTAGTGCTATACTACAACCACACACGGCTTGGGCCTAATTTTCTTGAAGGGGGCTGTGCTCATATATCAAGACTGTATTTACCTTTTAGAGCCCTACCGAAATAAAATATTTGATGTCTATAAGAGAAATCTCTGTACTACAAAGGAATAGAATACAAGACTGCTATCAACCACCAAGATATTTGGGCCTTAGGTTTTTACTATAAATAATAGTCCATGATATCAAACTGTAACTGACATACCTAGCCTCTAAGTCAATAGACGTCCTCTGTGGAGGGACAACAAAGACTTTTCTAACATCGGGGAAAGGATAGTTGTCAGCCCCCACTGTGTTACTAGGATAATTCTATTGCATATCATACTTCCTTCAGACATGTAACTGCCCTAATACCCGCATATCTTTAGGAAGAGGACTTCATTCAGACATACTTGACCTCATATCTTCTGATAGCCACTCATCTAAGCCCAATCTGGACTGATCCCTATTAAAATAGTTACCTGATTTCCACTGTCCTCCATTTCCCATCTGTGCCTGCAGATGGGTCATATCCCTGGATCCTTTTCCCCACTTTGTCGATATTAGACACAGCCCCTGGAGTGTGGGATTTAGTTTTCTCAGTCTGAATCTATTGGATACATAAAAACGCAGCCATTTGGCAACTACAGAAGTGATAGTGGAGCTAAGGTAAACTCCTGGGTTCCATTTCAGTAATACACATCAACTAATGATGTGCTAAACTTCTGCATGGAGTAGGGGAACTCCCCATGCTTATTATTTAGCTAGAAGCTTCTATTCAACTGGCAAACTTGAGAGCTTGAACAGATTTGCGTAACTGATAAAGAAATGAGTCTCAACAAGACCTACATTGACTCTACTGACCTGGCTTGTGTGCTGCACAAATGGCACACTCACAGAGGAAGAAATTAAAACATCAAGAGGGACCGAAGTGAACAGTAGTGGATCACTTTGGCAGAAAACTACAAATGGACAGAGATTTCTCTGACGATGACTCTAGAGACTCTTCTGCACCATACAGGCAGGCGGGGTCCGCCAGTCCACAGGCTATCATATCCACAAATAATGATATTGAGCTAATTAATTCTCTATCTGCAAAGATGGACTCGCACCATGCTTCTTTAAAACAGGACATCAAAACGTCTATGATAGAAACAGGAGAAAAGAGGGGCACCTCATGTGTGTATCAGTATGTCAAAGTAATATCAATCAGATGAGATAGCCCAAATGGATACTCACATTTAGCCCAAGTACACTTATGTACTGGTAGAAGCAGGCTGGTAACTTGTGGTGTACCAGCTGACCCTCTCCAGGCACATGACGATAGATGCAGGGGAATCCTGCCACACTCAGTGTGAATAATAGGTCAGTAGCAGCAATGGTTACTGCTCAAGAAGGTGAAAACCAGAGCTTGTGTATAACAAGTTAGTTTATTAAAAACAAAATATAAAAGAGTAACAATCAAAGGTTACAAATGATGCAACGCATTTCTCAGCCCCAGCATGGGCTGTTTCATCAGGCATAATACACCTTCCAACTGACCATTTATTTAAACTAAAACCTAGCCAATAGTGAGCATGAATACACCCATAGTGGGCGTGTTAGAATACATCCATTCTAATTAATTAATTAATTAATTAACAATAAGTACTAGAATTATAATATAGAATAGATAGATGACAGGCAAATAACATATTTAAAAGTAAAAATAAAAAAAAAACTATACATTGCAAACCTACATATCAGTCAACAATCATAATGATATATATAAAACACAAAAGACAGGAAATTGCACTTCATATTGTGATCTATACATTACAACCCTGCATTATTATCAGCAATGGTGCAAATATATTCATTTTTACAAAAAAACAATTTATATACTATCCTCTAGTAGGTCGATATACCATTTAGATAAATTAACAGTATTGTATAAAAGCACATCAAATCTCTCACACCTCATCTCCCTAAAACCTAATTGAGGATTTTATAGCATAATAGAAGTGTGCTAGAAGGGATTTATAATAATTCCCTTATATAACCGCTATATAGTACTTACAGTTTCAAATAATTATCTTTTTCATAATCTTTTAGTGGTGAACCGATTATATAGACTTTCTCTTATATACTCTACGGCCTAGATTTAGAGTTCGGCGGTAGCCGTCAAAACCAGCGTTAGAGGCTCCTAACGCTGGTTTTGGGCGCCCGCTGGTATTTGGAGTCAGTGATTAAAGGGTCTAACGCTCACTTTTCAGCCGCGACTTTTCCATACCGCAGATCCCCCTACGCCATTTGCGTAGCCTATCTTTTCAATGGGATCTTTCTAACGCTGGTATTTAGAGTCGTTTCTGCAGTGAGCGTTAGAGCTCTAACGACAAAACTCCAGCCGCCTGAAAATAGCAGGAGTTAAGAGCTTTCTGGCTAACGCCGGTTTATAAAGCTCTTAACTACTGTACCCTAAAGTACACTAACACCCATAAACTACCTATGTACCCCTAAACCGAGCTCCCCCCACATCGCCGCCACTCGATTAAAATTTTTAACCCCTAATCTGCCGACCGCCACCTACGTTATACTTATGTACCCCTAATCTGCTGCCCCTAACCCCTCCGACCCCTATATTATATTTCTTAACCCCTAACTTGCCCCCCACAACGTCGCCGCAAGCTACTTAAAATAATTAACCCCTAATCTTCCGACCGCAAATCGCCGCCACCTACTTTATCCCTATGTACCCCTAATCTGCTACCCCTAACACCGCCGACCCCTATATTATATTTATTAACCCCTAATCTGCCCCCCTCAACGTCGCCGACACCTGCCTACACTTATTAACCCCTAATCTGCCGAGCGGACCTGAGCGCTACTATAATAAAGTTATTAACCCCTAATCCGCCTCACTAACCCTATCATAAATAGTATTAACCCCTAATCTGCCCTCCCTAACATCGCCGACACCTAACTTCAATTATTAACCCCTAATCTGCCGACCGGAGCTCACCGCTATTCTAATAAATGTATTAACCCCTAAAGCTAAGTCTAACCCTAACACTAACACCCCCCTAAATTAAATATAATTTTTATCTAACGAAATAAATTAACTCTTATTAAATAAATGATTCCTATTTAAAGCTAAATACTTACCTGTAAAATAAATCCTAATATAGCTACAATATAAATTATAATTATATTATAGCTATTTTAGGATTAATATTTATTTTACAGGTAACTTTGTAATTATTTTAACCAGGTACAATAGCTATTAAATAGTTAAGAACTATTTAATAGTTACCTAGTTAAAATAATAACAAAATTACCTGTAAAATAAGTCCTAACCTAAGATATAATTAAACCTAACACTACCCTATCAATAAAATAATTAAATAAACTACCTACAATTACCTACAATTAACCTAACACTACACTATCAATAAATTAATTAAACACAATTCCTACAAATAAATACAATTAAATAAACTAGCTAAAGTACAAAAAATAAAAAAGATCTAAGTTACAGAAAATAAAAAAATATTTACAAACATAATAAAAATATTACAACAATTTTAAACTAATTACACCTACTCTAAGCCCCCTAATAAAATAACAAAGCCCCACAAAATAAAAAATTCCCTACCCTATTCTAAATTAAAAAAGTTACAAGCTCTTTTACCTTACCAGCCCTGAACAGGGCCCTTTGCGGGGCATGCCCCAAGAATTTCAGCTCTTTTGCCTGTAAAAGAATAAATACAATACCCCCCCCCCCAACATTACAACCCACCACCCACATACCCCTAATCTAACCCAAACCCCCCTTAAATAAACCTAACACTAAGCCCCTGAAGATCTTCCTACCTTGTCTTCACCATCCAGGTTCACCGATCCGTCCTGAAGAGCTCCTCCGATGTCCTGATCCAAGCCCAAGCGGGGGCTGAAGAGGTCCATGATCCGGTCAAAGTCTTCATCCAAGCGGGGCAGAAGAGGATCTTCCATCCGATTGAAGTCATCATCCAGGCGGCATCTTCGATCTTCTTCCATCCGGAGCGAAGCGGCAGGATCCTGAAGACATCAGCGTGGAACATCCATCCGGACCGACGACTGAACGACGAATGACTGTTCCTTTAAGGGACGTCATCCAAGATGGCGTCCCTCGAATTCCGATTGGCTGATAGGATTCTATCAGCCAATCGGAATTAAGGTAGGAATTTTCTGATTGGCTGATGGAATCAGCCAGTCAGAATCAAGTTCAATCCGATTGGCTGATCCAATCAGCCAATCAGATTGAGCTTGCATTCTATTGGCTGATCGGAACAGCCAATAGAATGCGAGCTCAATCTGATTGGCTGATTGGATCAGCCAATCGGATTGAACTTGATTCTGATTGGCTGATTCCATCAGCCAATCAGAAAATTCCTACCTTAATTCCGATTGGCTGATAGAATCCTATCAGCCAATCGGAATTCGAGGGACGCCATCTTGGATGACGTCCCTTAAAGGAACAGTCATTCGTCGTTCAGTCGTCGGTCCGGATGGATGTTCCGCGCTGGATGTCTTCAGGATCCTGCCGCTTCGCTCCGGATGGAAGAAGATCGAAGATGCCGCCTGGATGATGACTTCAATCGGATGGAAGATCCTCTTCTGCCCCGCTTGGATGAAGACTTTGACCGGATCATGGACCTCTTCAGCCCCCGCTTGGGCTTGGATCAGGACATCGGAGGAGCTCTTCAGGACGGATCGGTGAACCTGGATGGTGAAGACAAGGTAGGAAGATCTTCAGGGGCTTAGTGTTAGGTTTATTTAAGGGGGGTTTGGGTTAGATTAGGGGTATGTGGGTGGTGGGTTGTAATGTTGGGGGGGGGGGGTATTGTATTTATTCTTTTACAGGCAAAAGAGCTGAAATTCTTGGGGCATGCCCCGCAAAGGGCCCTGTTCAGGGCTGGTAAGGTAAAAGAGCTTGTAACTTTTTTAATTTAGAATAGGGTAGGGAATTTTTTATTTTGGGGGGCTTTGTTATTTTATTAGGGGGCTTAGAGTAGGTGTAATTAGTTTAAAATTGTTGTAATATTTTTATTATGTTTGTAAATATTTTTTTATTTTCTGTAACTTAGATCTTTTTTATTTTTTGTACTTTAGCTAGTTTATTTAATTGTATTTATTTGTAGGAATTGTGTTTAATTAATTTATTGATAGTGTAGTGTTAGGTTAATTGTAGGTAATTGTAGGTAGTTTATTTAATTATTTTATTGATAGGGTAGTGTTAGGTTTAATTATATCTTAGGTTAGGACTTATTTTACAGGTAATTTTGTTATTATTTTAACTAGGTAACTATTAAATAGTTCTTAACTATTTAATAGCTATTGTACCTGGTTAAAATAATTACAAAGTTACCTGTAAAATAAATATTAATCCTAAAATAGCTATAATATAATTATAATTTATATTGTAGCTATATTAGGATTTATTTTACAGGTAAGTATTTAGCTTTAAATAGGAATCATTTATTTAATAAGAGTTAATTTATTTCGTTAGATAAAAATTATATTTAATTTAGGGGGGTGTTAGTGTTAGGGTTAGACTTAGCTTTAGGGGTTAATACATTTATTAGAATAGCGGTGAGCTCCGATCGGAAGTTTAGGGGTTAATAATTGAAGTTAGGTGTCGGCGATGTTAGGGAGGGCAGATTAGGGGTTAATACTATTTATGATAGGGTTAGTGAGGCGGATTAGGGGTTAATAACTTTATTATAGTAGCGCTCAGGTCCGCTCGGCAGATTAGGGGTTAATAAGTGTAGGCAGGTGTCGGCGACGTTGAGGGGGCAGATTAGGGGTTAATAAATATAACATAGGGGTCGGCGATGTTAGGGCAGCAGATTAGGGGTACATAGGGATAACGTAGGTGGCGGCGTTTTACGGAGCGGCAGATTAGGGGTTAAAAGTGTAATGCAGGGGTCAGCGATAGCGGGGGTGGCAGATTAGGGGTTAATAAGTGTAAGGTTAGGGGTGTTTAGACTCGGGGTACATGTTAGAGTGTTAGGTGCAGACGTAGGAAGTGTTTCCCCATAGGAAACAATGGGGCTGCGTTAGGAGCTGAACGCTGCTTTTTTGCAGGTGTTAGGTTTTTTTTCAGCTCAAACAGCCCCATTGTTTCCTATGGGAGAATCGTGCATGAGCACGTTTTTGAGGCCGGCCGCGTCCGTAAGCAACTCTGGTATCGAGAGTTGCATTTGCGGTAAAAATGCTCTACGCTCCTTTTTTGGAGCCTAACGCAGCATTTGTTTGAACTCTCGATACCAGAGTTAAATTTATGGTGCGGCCAGAAAAAAACCCGCGGAGCGTTAACAGCCCTTTTACCGCCGAACTCCAAATCTAGGCCTACATGTTCAATAATTGAAGATTATAGGTAGTGTTAAAAACTGCTAAATGGACGATTATACAAGATCATTTTCCTAACTTCCCAAATATGAGTAATTTTTGTTGGCGATATTTGACCAATCACTTTGTTACAGATTACTAACACACCCTCTATTCAGTGAATAATATGGCATAGGGCGTGTTGAATAAACGTCATGATTCATTGTGGCCTATTAGAAATGGTCTTTTGCTATGACATTTAGAAAGGGGCGTTATATACTGCCGTAATCGTGACTATGGATATTACTAATGTCTAATGAATGCTGATTGGCTCTAAAGTGATGACACTCGCAAGAGGGTGTGATATGTTATTTAACTCGATACCAATGATGTTAAATAATATATGCAATGTGCCAGCTAAACCATACTATACCCATCAGTTAATATGGTTAGAGGTGGTACTCTTGAAGGGGCATCAATGTTGTCATAACTCTAGAACGCCCCCAGAATTATCATCTACTCTACCTACTCTGATAATCCCTTTATTGGGAGCGTGATAAACTAACGGAAATTGTGATCCAAATAAAATGAAGATATAATTATATACATATAGGTAATGTGAAAATAGTGAAACATAATATGTATTATATATTATTGATATCACCTCAGGACCATCATTAATCCTTATCTATGAAGTGTAGTATAATATATTCTAAAACAAGTGTTTTAACTGTCAATGTAAAGAAACATTCTATTAAGTGTTGTATTTCTTATACCTAATTTGTATAAATTGTGTCTATGAATTATATGATGTGACACATGTAAGAATAATAAAACTATGATACATAATGACGTTAAGTGAACTAAATACTAACAAATAATAATGTGATATAATGAAAACTATATTAGTGACTAACTATGATGTGTAATGTGACCAAATACCTAAACCTAAATGACCAAAGAAAAGAGTATATATGATATGGCCTCAATTGTTAATCTCAAACGGGTATATTCTTATATCCATTCTCCTTTTGTCAATATCCTCCTAAGGAGCTATTCTTTTTGATATTATGATAATAGTCCAAGCTAGACCATGTACCTTGTAATACTAAAAAATAAGGGGCGCGATCCGATATACAGCGTAGTTTTCGGCGCAAGCGAGGGAACCTGCGCTGCCCGTAGTTTCACCTTGCACATCTGGGTATTACATATACCCCGCCGGCAGTTGCTAAAGTGCCGAAAGTCGTATAAACTAGCGATGTCCAGAAATGAGCCTAACTACAAATTTCTGCAGTCGCCAGTGACTTATAGCACTTTAGAAACTGCCTGCACCTTAAAAAACTAACTAAAATATTAAATCTCCTGTAACTGTCTAACACACCTCCCAAAAATAGCCCGACACATATACCCCTATATCCGCAATCCCCCCTCTTACTCCTAATAATAAATGTATTAACCCCTAGACCAACAACCCCCTACAACGCAATAAGCCTAATTATTAACCCCTAAACCGCCATAGCCCACACCGCAATAAACCTATCCTAGTATTAACCCCTAAACCGCCGCTTCCGGAGCCCACCGCCACCTACATTATATGTATTAACCCCTAAAGTGCAGCTCCCAGACCCCGCCACACCTAAATAAAGTGTTTAAACCCTAAACCGCCGCTCCCGGACCCCGCCACCACCTACATTAAATTTATTAACCCCTAATCTGACCCCCCTACACCGCCGCCACCTACATTAAATATATTAACTTCTAATCTGACCCCCCTACGCTGCCGCCACCTACATTAAATATATTAACCTCTAATCTGACCCCCCTACACCGCCACCACCTACATTAAATTAAGGTAGGAAAAATCCAATTGGTTGATTTAATCAGCCAATCGGATTAATGTTCAATCCGATTGGCTGATTAAATCGACCAATCGGATTTTTCCTACATTAATTCCGATTGGCTGATAGAATCCTATCAGCCAATCGGAATTCGAGGGACACCATCTTGGATGACGTCATTTAAAGGAATATTCATTCGTTGTTAGTCGTCTGCCTAGAAGGATATTCCGCGCCGGAGGTCTTCAAGATGAAGCCGTTCCTCGTCAGATTGATGAAGATAGAAGATGCTGCTTGGATGAAGATGTCTGCTGGTCCGGATGTCCTCTTCTCCCCGGATAGGATGAAGACTTCTGCCGATCTGGATGTCCTCTCCTGCACCATCGGATGAAGACTTCGGCCCGGCTGGGTGAAGACGGCTCAAGGAAGGTTGATCTTCAATGGGGTAGTGTTAGGTTTTTTTAAGGGGGGATCGGATGGGTTTTAGAGTAGGGGTGTGTGGGTGGTGGGTTGTAATGTTGGGGGGGATTGTTCTTTTTTTTACAGGTAAAAGAGCTGATTACTTTGGGGCAATGTCCCGCAAAAGGCCCTTTTAAGGGCTATTTGTAATTTAGTTTAGGATAGGGAATTTTATTATTTTGGTTCTTTTTTTTAATTTTATTAGGGGGCTTAGATTAGGTGTAATTAGTTTAAACTTCTTGTAATATTTTTTTTATTTTTTGTAATTTAGTGTTTGTTTTTTTGTACTATAGTTTAGTTTATTTAATTGTATTTTATTTTAGATAATTGTAGTTAATTTAATTAATTTATTGATAGTGTAGTGTTAGGTGTATTTGTAATTTAGCTTAGGATTTATTTTACAGGTAATTTTGTAATTATTTTAACTAGGTAGCTATTAAATAGTTATTAACTATTTAATAGCTATTGTACCTAGTTAAAATAAATACAAAGTTGCCTGTAAAATAAATATAAATCCTAAAATAGCTACAATGTAATTATTAATTATATTGTAGCTATCTTAGGGTTTATTTTATAGGTAAGTATTTAGTTTTAAATAGGAATAATTTAGTTAATAATATTAATATTATTTAGATTTATTTAAATAATAATTAATTTAGGGGGGTGTTAGGGTTAGACTTAGGTTTAGGGGGTAATACATTTAATGTAGGTGGCATCGGTGTAGGGGGGTCAGATTAGAGGTTAATATATTTAATGTAGGTGGCGGCAGTGTAGGGGGGTCAGATTAGAGAGGGAATTTTATTATTTTGGTTCTTTTTTTTAATTTTATTAGGGGGCTTAGATTAGGTGTAATTAGTTTAAACTTCTTGTAATATTTTTTTTATTTTTTGTAATTTAGTGTTTGTTTTTTTTGTACTATAGTTTAGTTTATTTAATTGTATTTTATTTTAGATAATTGTAGTTAATTTAATTAATTTATTGATAGTGTAGTGTTAGGTGTATTTGTAATTTAGCTTAGGATTTATTTTACAGGTAATTTTGTAATTATTTTAACTAGGTAGCTATTAAATAGTTATTAACTATTTAATAGCTATTGTACCTAGTTAAAATAAATACAAAGTTGCCTGTAAAATAAATATAAATCCTAAAATAGCTACAATGTAATTATTAATTATATTGTAGCTATCTTAGGGTTTATTTTATAGGTAAGTATTTAGTTTTAAATAGGAATAACTTAGTTAATAATATTAATATTATTTAGATTTATTTAAATAATAATTAATTTAGGGGGGTGTTAGGGTTAGACTTAGGTTTAGGGGGTAATACATTTAATGTAGGTGGCATTGGTGTAGGGGGGTCAGATTAGAGGTTAATATGTTTAATGTAGGTGGCGGCAGTGTAGGGGGGTCAGATTAGAGGTTAATATATTTAATGTAGGTGGCGGCTGGGTCCGGGAGCGGCGGTTAAGGGGTTAATACACTTTATTAGGGATTGCGGTTGACAGGTAGATAGACATTGCGCATGCGTTAGGTGTTAGTTTTTTTTTCGAAGGCATTTTAGGGAGTTATGGTGCTCCAATACTCAGCGCAAGGCCTGCTATGGGTGCATTTTATGGCGAGGTGAAAATGGAGTAAGATTTCTCCATTTTCGCCACGTAAGGCCTTGCGCTGGATATTGGATACCAAATTGCGCGTGTTTTATATGTTAGTCTATGGGGAAAAAAACTACGTCCGACGGGTGAAATATACGTGCCGCATTTATATGTGGCGCTGTATATAGGATACCAAACCCACGCAAAAAACGGTGTCGCCAGCTTTTGCGGGCGACGCTGCATATCGGATAGGGCCCAAGATGAGCAATCTAATGCCTTTGTAATAATGAGTTTGGTAGAATTTTTAACTCCTCTAGATACACGTTAACTAAATAACTATTATTATGCTATTTAGTCTAAGAGAGATGAGGAGTGTAGAAAAAGGATTCCTGAGAGATGCATGAATCTAAGTCTGACAAGCATTATATTATAAGGATATACTAATCAAAGCCATCTCAGGGAAGTTTTGATTCCGATATCATATCTACCCTCACAATAATGTAGATACAAAAAACATACAGACACTGTTATTTCTAGATACCTTAACAACAAAATTGCAGAAAATTGCATAAGATCTTCATATACTGCATACCATTACATACTAACATGAATCAAAAAGCAGCTAAATCGATGACCTCATTTAATCCAGAGGGGAACAGAGACTGGAAACGGTAAATCCAATATGTCTCCCTCTGGCGTAAACGATTTTATCTATTGCCCCTATAAGAACGTGATATAGTTTTCAAGGGAGTTACGACAAAAGTGTTATGTTTCCTGTGTTGCAAAACACTCGGCTAGTTTACAAGTTTTGCGTTAGTTTAAAAAAGCAGCGTTAGCCGGTCCTAATGCAGCTTTTTAACACCCGCTGGTATTACGAGTCTTGCAGGTACAGGTGTACCGCTCACTTTTTTGGCCAGACTTGGAAATACCGCAAATCCACTTACGTAAATTGTGTATCCTCTTTTTTCAATGAGACTTGCATAGCCCCGGTATTACGAGTCTGTCAAAAAGTGAGCGGTAGACCCTCTCCTGTCAAGACTGGTACCGCATTTTAAAGTCAGTAGTTAAGAGTTTTACACTACAAAGCCGTAGCATAAAACTCTTAACTAAAGTGCTAAAAAGTACACTAACACCCATAAACTAGTTACATTGTAGCTAGCTTAGGATTTATTTTTATTTTACAGGCAAGTTTGTATTTGTTATAACTAGGTTGAATAGTTACTAAAGAGTTATTAACTATTTAATAACTACCTAGCTAAAATAAATACAAAAGTACTTGTAAAATAAACCTAACCTAAGTTACAATTACACCTAACACTACACTATAATTAAATAAATTAACTAAATTAAATACAATTAAATAAATTACATACAATTACCTAAATCAAATTAAATTAGCTAAAGTACAAAAAACAAACAAACACTAAATTACAGAAAATAATAAACAAATTACAGAAATTTAAACTAATTACACCTAATCTAATAGCCCTATTAAAATAAAAAAGCCCCCCAAAATAAAAATAAAAAACCTAGCCTAAACTAAACTACAAATAGCCCTTAAAAGGGCCTTTTGCAGGGCATTGCCCCAAAGTAATCAGCTCTTTTACCTGTAAAAAAAACATACAAACAAACCCCCCAACAGTAAAACCCACCACCCACACAACCAACCCCCCAAATAAAATACTAGCTAAAAAAACCTAAGCTCCCCATTTCCCTGAAAAGGGAATTTGGATGGGTATTAGCTCTTTTGCAAGCCCAAACCCGTAATCTAAAAAATAAACCCACCCAATACACCCTTAAAAAAACCTAACACTAACCCCCTGAAGATCAACTTACCGGGAGACGTCTTCATCCAAGCCGGGCGAAGTGGTCCTCCAGATCCACGGCATCTTCTATCTTCATCCATCCGGCGCGGAGCAGTTCCATCTTCAAGACATCCGACGCAGAGCATCCTCTTCTTCCGACGACTAAAACAGAATGAAGGTACTTTTAAGTGACGTCATCCAAGATGGCGTCCCTTAGATTCCGATTGGCTGATAGAATTCTATCAGCCAATCGGAATTAAGGTAGAAAAAATCCTAGTGTCATATCTGCAGAACTACCTGAGTATCTTGCAGAGCTATTTAAAGCCGTACTGTGCACCTTTTCAACCCAGGAGCACTGAGGCCACAAAATGCTAATACAGACCAACCAAGAGACGTAATCATCTTACTTCACTACTTCACATTCAAAGAAAAGATACTGAAAGCTGCATTCTTAAATAAAGCACTACCAGATCCCTATCAGACGGTCCAGCTGTTCCCAGACCTATCCTCTCAAACTCTAGAGAAAAGATGAACTTTTAATCCTCTAACACAATGTCTGAGATCTCAAGATATCAAATACAGATGGGGATTTCCGGTGAAATTGTTTTTCTATATAGTGGTTATATAACGGAATTATTATAAATCCCTACTAGCACACCTTCTATTATGCTATAAAATCCTCAATTAGGATTTAGGGAGATGAGGTGTGAGAGATATGATGTGCTTTTATACAATACTGTTAATTTATCTAAATAGTATATCGACCTACTAGAGGATAGTATATAAATTGTTTTTTGTAAAAATGAATATATTTGCACCATTGCTGATAGTAATGCAGGGTTGTAATGTATAGATCACAATATGAAGTGCAATTTCCTGTCTTTTGTGTTTTATATATATATAATTATGATTGTTGACTAATATGTAGGTTTGCAATGTATAGTGTTGTTTTTATTTTTACTTTTAAATATTTTATTTGCCTGTCATGTATCCATTCTATATTATAATTCTACTACTTATTGTTAATTAATTAATTAATTAATTAGAATGGATGTATTCTAACACACCCACTATGGGTGTATTCATGCTCACTATTGGCTAGGTTTTAGTTTAAATAAATGGTCAGTTGGAAGGTGTATTATGCCTGATGAAACAGCCCATGCTGGGGCTGAGAAACGCGTTGCATCATTTTTAACTTTTGATTGTTAGTGTTTTATATTTTGTTTTTAATAAACTAACTTGTTATACACAAGCTCTGGTTTTCACCTTCTTGAGCAGTGACCATTACTGCTACTGACCTATTATTCACACTGAGTGTGTCAGGATTCCCCTGCATCTATCGTCCTGTGCCTGGAAAGGGTCAGCTGGTACACCCCAAGTTACCAGCTTGCTTCTTCCAGTACATAAGTATACTTGGGCTAAATGTGAGTATCCATTTGGCTTATCTCATCTGATTGATATTACTTTGACATACTGATACACACATGAGGTGCCCCTCTTTTCTCCTGTTTCTATCATAGACATTTCCGGATTGGTCTGTGAGGAGGAGAGCAGCCTTTTTTCATTTGTGTCCTACTGACGGAGCTGGTTCATTGCATCATTTTGGATACATTGTATCTCCCTAATGAAACTTTCCACTGGGACTTACCTACCTACCAACATTGGAGTATATAGTTTGCTCTACATGTTATTTTAACATCTGTTACATGTTCTAAAATTATATGCCATTTGGTTACATTTTCATTCACTATATTATAGAGCGCCCCCTTATTTATCTGTGTATATATACATCAAAACGTCTGTAGCTGATCAGAAATTGAGAAAAATATTGCACTGTTAAAAAATAAATTGATTGATAAAAAAGAACACCAAGAATATAAAAATAGACAAAAGGAAATCATGGCTAAACTAATTAGTCTAAACAATGAATTACAAGAGGTAAAATGGAGAAAACTAAACATTGATAAGGATGATTATTCAGACACAGAGCCAATACACATAGATGAGAACCCTAACACTGAAACACAAAACACAAGAGAGAATATAAAACCAAAAGAAAATACAAAACTTAGAGAAAGGACAAATTATAGACCTAATCATCGGTCCAGAAATAGATATGATGATCAATATTCATCTAATATACACTATAATTCGGGAACATACAACAGACCCAATCAAATAAGATCACAATACAACCATACCAGAGACAGACAATTTGGACAAAATAGAAATATATCACAAAATGACCAATATTACAAACAAACCCAAGATAGATCTGAATATAGAAACTATAACAGATACAACTCTTGGGAACAATGGGATAGAAGATATAACGAAAGATCACATTCAGACAGACAAAGACAATATTATGATAGAAGAGATGATGAGTGGGAAAGACCTAAACACTATAACTCATATGATCAACAAAATAACGAATGGAGAATTAGAACATCAAATCGATTTGAACCATTAAATACAGATACATATAAAAATGAGAACCAGAAAAATGAGAGTGATTTTTTAGAGTTACGCCATCCGACACCAGGGACTTCAAAAGATACAGAGTACAATATAGGCCCACCACAAAGGGAAAGAAAAAGAAACAGAGAGGGTCTAGAGGAGGGCGAAAGAGAAAGGGATACAAAGAGAGTCAAATAACACCTACTAATGGAATCTTTAATATAAGTAATAAAGTTTTAACAGAGGAAGAAAAAAAGAGTCCTCAACTTAGGTTTAAGCTTTGCCCCCTCAGCTACAATGAACAAATTTAATACTCACATCAATGTGAGTCAATTTGTTAGAAAACTTACACTTAAGAGGTATTTCCTCAAGAATCCAATAGAAAGAAATTGGCAAACACAATCTATCAATTCAACCCCAACATCAACCACATTTAAACACTCTAACTTAAAACCTAAGTCAACCTTTTATCCGGTGAATGAGAAAGGGAGAAACTTAGAAATGTTTGAGAGATTGGTACAAAGAGACATTAAAAAAGCAAATACAAAAAATAGATCTAACAATTTAACATTCACAGAAAGAAAAACTTTAAAAAATTTACAGTCAGACCCTAACATAATTATAAAACCTGCAGACAAGGGGGGAGGAGTTGCAATAATGAACAGATCCCAATACACAGAAGAAGCACATCGACTATTGGGTGATACCAACACATATGAAATACTAAAACTTGATCCTACAAAGAAGTACTCACTTAAATTCATGAAATTAATCGATGAAGCTAAAGATAAAGATATATTAAATGATAGAGAAAATGCAACGAAGAAAAAAGTGAATTGCGCTATATGAACTGACTTAGTATCCACAAGGACTATAACTGTATGTAGATCTTAACAGTGATGAGTGTATGATAAATATAAATAATATATTCTAAAAAATTCTAAAATCACATAAAAGTTAATTGTATAAAAAATTGATAAAAATGTAAAAATTCATCAAAATGTAAATTCACAATAGCACCTTCGATATAACTACAAATGTATATAGATAAAGCAAAAAATTAAAAAATTATATATAGAGCAAAAAATGTATATAGAGAACAGCACCTTAATTTGACAAAATGATATAAATACTCATGAAAATGCAACGAAGAAAAAAGTGAATTGCGGAAGGAGCATAAAATAAAAGGCCAATATATAATGTGACATTAATAATACCAATAATATTTTTGCATATAGAGACACATATATATACATACATATACGTATCTGCAAAGCAACCTTGGGTATTTGAAAATAAAAACAATATATAAAAAACAAAAAACAAAAAATAAAAAATAAAAGATGTAATCTCCAATTAGGTATAGAATTTATGCTCTGATATTAAACAGGAAATATAACCCAATTATAACAAAATTTGATTTAGAGTCATTTTTTTCCTAATAACCCTGTGACAATAAAATAGATCGCTAATATTTCTGATGAAAAACATAATATGTTATAGTTTGGTGACACACGTTAGTTACATGTTTTTTTATAATAAGGTATATTTCGATTATTTTCGTATAACATTTACTGCTGAGGAATGGCAATGTTTTTGTGCTGTTTTGTTTCTTTACTGTTATGTGGCTAACAAATATGCATATGGAGTATGGCATTTGGTCTAGAGAACACTCCCTTTAGTATTAGGTGAGCTAATGGTGTGTAACAACACAGAGGAGAGATATGGACGCTATGATTGGCCGGATAGACACACCTACAAATTCAATTGGACGCTTGCCTTTTAAAACTTAGGGCGGAAAGAAGAAAAAACATATTTGATCTTATCCTTTGAAAAAGCCCAGCCGCTGACTGGGGGAAACGCGTTAGGAACCGGCAAACAGGTCCGACGCTCAGACTCCAATTTGATCCGCTCCACCCCATTGACAGACAGGCAGTTAGCAAGGGCATCCGGAAAGCCCTGCTACAGAAGCCGGTATCTTGCATCAACATCCGGGGACACTGACTCTTCCTAGGCAGCAGTGTGGAGCGGCTATATAAGCGGAGGAAAGAGAGTTGAACTCTGATTTGCCTTTTTAATCTTACTTCTAGTAAGTGCATTATTTTATGTGTGCTAATGTTGCTAATAAAAATCTACACTTGAATCCTTTGTGCGCTCTCTCTCTTTTTCTATTTACATATATTAAATGATAAAGAATATGGCTTCCTGCTACCAAAAATAACCAAAATCCCTGTGTTCTATTACCTACCTAAGGTACATAAAAATTCCACCAATCCCCCAGGTAGACCAATAATATCAGGTATTGACTCCCTAACCTCTAACTTATCAAAATATATAGACGGATATCTCCAAACATATGTTAAAGAATTACCTTCATACCTCAAAGATACTACAGAAATACTTCAAATTTTAAATAATATTAAATGGGAACACAACTACACTCTTGTAACATGTGATGTGACCTCCTTATATACGATAATTAATCATGAATTGGGTATAGAATCTGTTAGAAAATATCTTGATAAAGATACCACTCTAAAGAAAGAACAACATATTAAATGGTATCAGATTTATACTTGAACAAAATTATTACTCTTTTGAGGGTAAGTTCTATAGACAAAGGACTGGGACAGCCATGGGTACAAGATTTGCACCCAGCTATGCCAATCTCTTTATGGGATATTGGGAAGAATCTTTCTTCCCTAGGCATGAGCTGGGTGCAAATCTTGTACTCTACAAGAGGTACATAGACGATGTTATTTTTATATGGAAAGGGGAACTGTCAGAATTAGAAATGTTAATCAATGACATGAACAATAATGATATGAGTATTAACTTTACATATACTTTCAGTAAACAAAAAATTGTCTTCCTAGATCTAGATATAGAAATTATTGATAACCACTTAAATACGTCTACCCACTTCAAGAAGTAGACGCTAATAATTTCATACACTACAAAAGCTGCCACCTAGAAAGGTGGAAAAATAACATACCCAAAGGTCAATATCTGCGTATTAAAAGGAATTGTTCTAAACAATTAGACTATGAAAGACAAATAACAATCTTAGAAAATAAATTTAAAGAAAGAGGGTATGAGGATAAAATAATACACCAAGCAAGGGAAGAGGTAGATAAAATAGACCGCAAAGATCTACTATCTTATAGAAATAAACAAAGTAGGGGCCATGGTGATACAAAGAATGAGGTAAATGTGTCATTTATTACGGATTACAACTGCAATAACAAATTAATAAACAAAATACTTAAAAACCACTGGCACATAGTACAGACGGATCCCATAATAGGGGATAAAGTAACACAATTTCCAAAAATCATATACAGAAGAGCAAAAAATTTAAAAAATAAACTAGCGCCAAGTGAATTGAAACCACTAAAAACAAGAAATCAAGATATAAACTTAGAAGGAAATAAAATAAAAGGCTTCTTTCCATGCTTTGGATGCCGATCCTGTAAATATAGTAGCAAACTAAAAGAAATAGAAGTGAATAACTTTAAATACAGAATTGATGAAACAATCAGATGTCAAGACAAAGGAATTATATACATAATTGAATGTTCATGTAAAAAGTACTATATAGGTGAAATGACAAGAACCCTCCGCGATAGAATTAGGGAACATCTGTCATGCATTGATAGAGGCACTCTTGACACACACCTCTATTCTCATTTTAGGGACATTCACAATAACAATCTCAAACATTTTAAATTCTGGGGTCTAGCCAAGATAAAACTTAATTGGAGAGGGGGAAATTTAGAAAATCAATTATTGAAGTTAGAAGCAAAAATGATCTACAATATGGACACACTATTTCCAACTGGCTTAAATTCAGAGCTAGATATTTCCCCTTTCTTATAATAATTTTACACCATACTAATATATATATATATAAATACCTCCATTCTATGCTAACACAGAAAGTGAGATACACATAGCCTAATGGTTAAGATCTCTCTCTCTAACCCTAAAGGTCACGAGTTCAATTCCCACCACATTCCTTTGTTGGTTCAGGTAAATGTTACTAAACATCCCTTACTATCACTAAAAACTATCTATATAGATTTTATTTTTATTTTTTTTTTATTTTTTTTATTGAAGTTCAGTTAAAGGCTTACATGCATGTCATGTCATCAAAAAGAAAACATATAGAATAACTGGTAGGTAACATACAAGCAATAGAAGGCTAGAATAAACATTATGTAATAATGACACATCGTGGAAGTATATATATATATATATGTAATGCTTGCCTGTCGAAACTGTATACCTCCTAGATGATGACTGAGGCCGCTCTTGGACCTCTTATTTATATGCAGAGTGCAAAGCTACAGGAGGTACCCTCTAGCTGGGAGAGACCACTCTTGGATCCCATATGTTGAACTTCCATTTTTATTTTTATTACTTATATCTTTTATATTTCGGTATATTTATGAAATAGAGGAATAAAATAAAATTTACTATCTAACAGGATGGATTTACCTTAGGAGTCTAGTATAGAATAACATAACTAGAGCCACACTACACACCAACATCCAAACAATTACATAGTCATAGGGTCATAGGTATAACCTAGTTCAGGGGCATAATAATAATTAGTAGGACCTGAGAGACACAAGCTGTAAATAAAGAGCTATTGGTTATCAGGGGGCATGCTTTAACTGGTAAAACAATATAGCTCATATCCTTAGCTAAACAGTCCATTTTAAGACATATAATGTAGGCTTGAATTTATTAATGGGAATATCAAACAAAAAAGAAATAAGGGGGTATTCCACATTATACTCATAACTGATTTTGGAAATGGATGAAAGCTTCTCGACTAGGGGCATTATTAGAACAAACATCGTAAGCATATGTCCAGGTATGGAACACCCAATTGTATCCCAATATAGAAAGATAGGATCTCACCATCCCGGCCGCAGACAGCGGGACCCTAAAACATGCTAATAGGGGACCAGAAGCAGACATTCTTAGACGTAATTATGGGGGTCAGAATAAGGAGTAACATTGGCAAAATTGATGCTGCTAGCTGGAAGAGAAGAAATACACTTGCTTTGTAAGTATATATTAGGTGTGGGCTAAGTTTCTATAGGGTGCTGCCTCTACAAGCAATTATTATAGATTGCTTCTCTATCCCACCTATCAAATCTCAGTCTAGTAGGGGCCATAAAAATATAAACAGGAGTTATTTAGGATGCATACATATCTATGTTTGTCTTACAGAAATATATGAATTGAACATTAAATAAACATTCAGCCAAAACCAAAAGGCTCCTTTAAGAGAAGTATTTACAAATAGCTGCTCTGATTGCTTTGTGATAACCCAAGCTAGTAAAAATAAACCTCTATGATGGCGTAAACGGTAGAATATATAGGGGATAACTGATAGCCATACATCAGTAATGCTAAGGACATGTTTAACCTGCAAGTATACATTTAGTCAAGCATTTATCCTGAAATGCAATAACTGACAAGTGCCTACATATATAAAAAATAACTTTAGTGTGCATCTCTGGCTGTCCTATTGAATCTCAGGCTGGTAGCTGCAATAAAAAATATAAGAGCTGTGGGCATCAAAGCATAGAGACAGTGCAACTAGTATGGGAGGAAATAAGAGACAATTGATATATGTTAGGCTAACACTAAGCACCCACAGAGTACCGCAATATCTGTCTCATCCCTTCTTTAGCCCTATGTACATAAAGAATACACTCCCCATTTAACTTACAAATATCAAAACACAAAAAATATAACAACCTTGCAATGCAAAATACTTTTTAAATAAATGAATGAAAATACACAACTGAAGTCCCGGTAATGATTATGAGGGTCTGCATAGTCCAGAACGCTCATTCACGCTGGGAACTGTATAGGCTCCCCACCTTAAGCTATATGTGAATCAATGTCTAGCCCACACCAGTTTTGTTACTTGAAAATCCATATGACAATTGTCCGCAATCCTGATAGATAAGAGCCCGCATATTTGATCCCCAATTGGTGTCTCTCACAGAGCCGGGTGTGGAACGGAACGCCAGCTTGACCAAAGCTGTGGTCGCAATGAAGGACCTCCTGTCACTGTCCTGCAGCGATATTGCCAGTTGCGGAAACATGGTACCCGGTTGGATAACAATGTCCTTATCACTTTGCCCACACACATAGCAACTGTCCATATCTGATCCGGGAACCAAACCTGAGACAGGAGGAGAGTGGAGATGCGTAGGCAGTGATGGTGCGATGATCTCTATGCTACGAGTTAAACAGATTGTTGCGCTTGGTTCATTTGGAGGGCCCTTACTTATGGGGAGGTCATCATCTATATAGATTTTAGTCTCTTATGAATATCATCACTTCTTTCTCTATGGTCTTCATTTATACAAACAAAACCATATTGTAAATATAAATGTATATAAACATATATGTGTGTGTATTTACATATACTTTCACTAATACATGTATTTCACTATATACAATGTTGAGGTAGATGTGGTTTAGTGGATAATACCCTCTGCTGAATTACCAAAAGGTCGTGAGTTCAATCACAAAAGGGAATACTGAAAACAGTTTTAATTTTTTTTTTTTTTTTTTTTTGAAAAATTACTCACTAAGTCATAACTTTTTTATTTTAAAAAAATCTTTACTTATAATTTCTATTTGTTTTATATATTTAAAAATTAACATATTCTCAATATTCAAGCAACTATAAGCACATCAAAATCAATACAAATACATACATTATACATTATATAGATATATTTAGAACTCTCTAAATAATGTTTATTGCATTCTTACAAGAACCTTTCTAGGATCTATCCATTCTTTCATTTATTACAACACAAAGAACAAAAACAAATGAAGAACAATAAGCTTCTTGTAGACACACACAACTATATAATTCCACCTTTATATTGAATTTCCATATATCTATACTTTCCACCTTTAATTAAATTACATAGAATAGCCAATCCAAACCAGTTAAGCCCTATATATAGACTCAGACAAACATGTCTTGATAAAGCCTAAGGGCGAAACGCGTTGACCTTGACACTGTTGTCACTCTGCACTTTATGTTTTTATTTTGATTGCTGTTATAATTGCCAAGAAAGGAAAGACAACTACTACAAGACTTCCTTTGCTGATTACCTCCTGCAACATTGCAGCTGGACGTTGTTACAACCTGCATTTGTTTCTAATCAGCTCTACTAAGTTGCACAGAGAGATTTTACTTTGATCTCCAATGATACAGATCATTCTGTTAGTCACTACTAGTGACCGCAAAGATTTCCTCTAAGTCACCACTGTTAGTGACCGCAAAGACCACTTTTAAGTCGCAATCTGTGACCGCAAAGATACAGCCGCAAGTTAATACATGCAAGTCACAATCTGTGACTGCAAAGACCTTGCTGTATAACATCACTGATGTCCGGTAAAGATTCTACTTCTAGTCACCACTTGTGACCGCAAAGACCCCACCACTAGTCACCTCCGTGACTGCAAAGACCTCATTACAGTCACTACAAGTGACTGCCAAGTCCACTATGCTAACACAGAAAGTGAGATACACATAGCCTAATGGTTAAGATTTCCCTCTCTAACCCTTAAGGTCACGAGTTCAATTCCCACCACTACAAGTGACCGCCAAGTCCACACTGCGAGGATTGCATTATAGTCACTGCACGTGACCGCAAAGTTTAACATCCAAGTCACTGAATGTGACCGCAAAGACCACACTAAAAGAGAAATCAAGTGTGCCAAGAGACCAGCGTAAGTTGCAATCTCCCCCAAGACTCCCTAATTACACATGGAATAGGGGAATACACCTTCTGATACACATACAGATTAAAGTTAAAAAAATTGCAACATAATAAGCACTTGACAGAATATCAAGGATCACTGATTACATTACAACTATATTGAAACAGCTACGATCACAAGTGTGATGTAGGAAAAGTCACATGACATTTTTTTAAATACCAGTCTCTCACTAACGGACCGGTAACACACACCCGCCACAAGAGCAGGGAGGTCATCTCGTTTGGATCTTTAAGTTTTTTATAATCCAATTTCTGGACATTATCATTTGTTACACTATATAACAGGTACCTGATTATCAAATAGCGGAAATATATACTACAGTTATTTAATTGTTTTCTCTGATGAAATCGATGTTATAAGGGAGCCGTCCCTTTTTATTTTATGTATGCTTTTAACAAGTTATTACATTTCTGTCTAATTATACAAATGTTTTATTAGTTTTTATATATAGATAAGAAGCTCACATTAGACAACAAGTTTATATATATATCAGTTGTATATACCTGTTTATATCTTTTTATTAACCGAATGTTGATAAATACTTAGGATTACCTACAATAAATATATAATAACAACATTGCAGTACATACATTAAACATTTATCCAATCACAAAATACAATATATTCAAATTATAGAATTTAACTAAATACTCTACCCGTGCTAATCTAGCGCTGGACTACATTCACTACATATCAACCACTGTTTTCTTAGAGGGGAATACATTAGTCTAGCAGGGTCAATTCTCCAGCGCCTCATCTTTCTCACTACCAAGCTGATCAGAAATGAGACATTGCCTCTCTAGGTGAGAGGGCAGATACTTTAGAAAGAAAACAAGAGGACTTGGTAACAGATCAAAATAACTTGCTCTCTTACTCACAGAACCTGGCAGAGCAGATATCTGACCTAGAGATAAAAATAGCTGATCTTGAGGACCGCTCAAGAAGAAATAATGTCCGCATCCGCGGCATCCCAGAAAGTGTCATATATGAGGAACTACCTGAGTATATTGCAGAGCTACTTAAAGCCGTACTGTGCACCTTTTCAGCCCAGGAGCACTGAGGCCACAAAATGCTAATACAGACCAACCAAGAGACGTAAATCATCTGACTTCACTACTTCACATTCAAAGAAAAGATACTGAAAGATGCATTCTTAAATAAAGCACTACCAGATCCCTATCAGATGGTCCAGCTCTTCCCAGACCTATCCTCTCAAACTCTAGAGAAAAGATGAACTTTTAATCCTGTAACACAATGTCTGAGATCTCAAGATATCAAATACAGATGGGGATTTCCGGTGAAATTGTTTTTCCAACTCAACAGACAATCCTATGTAGTATCCTCCCTCCAGCAGGGCTTGGAGCTCCTGGAAAGTTTGGAACTTTTGCAGCAGTCTACTGCACACATAAAGATCGCGCTAACCTACAAAGGTTGAGTGCTGTGGCTCTGGAGTGGAGACCTTCAGCTAGGGACCGTCCTTAAGAGAAAAGATCCTACCCAACAGGCACCTAGATAATGGTATCCTTTTCTTTCTGTTTGTCTTATAGACTTTATTCTTGACTTATATAACCTCATTTATGATATTAAACAATGATGATGGACAATGTTGCAGATAGACTGTTGGCAGAATTAGCTTGCTATAACCTATAATATTTTATATGTAAGAAAATGTTGTGTATAGGCCATTGTCTTACTTAAACAAATATTTGTATTATAACTGTACTGGTCCTGCATTGAGATATGACGTGATGCAGGGGGAATATTATTCTTGAGGCCTCACCCTTGCTTCACAGATAGGTCACATAGAACCAGTAGCTACACTAGTCATTCCTGACACTGGTTTATTCCCAATAGAATAAAGACGTCTACGAATATTTAGAATTATAGCAATGAATATATGAAGATATACCTCTCTCATGATCATACCTTTCTGCTAGTAGACTTTTATAATTAACATCATGTACTCCCAGGCTTCTAGTCTGGTTAACTATGTAAGTTAGTATCTCTGCAGGCTATTAGTCACCTACTATATTGTTTAATGTTTAAAAAGACAATAGGGAAGTTCATACTTTATTAGCACCTTTTAATTCATTTACCCTCTCTCATACTTATCTCATATAACTGCATTTAGGGTACAAACCCTCCACACCATCCTTAAACATAACTGTAATACATTATAATAACTAAAATATCTCTATCATCAGTTAAATAAAACTCAATTGAGTTTAAACAGGTATTTACAGCTACACCCCCCTTCTTATTTAATCCATTATTGTTTTTATATTTTGTTTTTTCTTATTGTTCATATATATTATTTCTATGATATACAAATGTGATTTAGTTTATTCATTCCTCAAATATTGTTAAGCAGTGTTTACTTGCTGTTTTTGCTCTTAGTAGTCTGGTACAGACATATTAGTACATCACTGTCACTGCTACTGAAATGGTCTTTTGGGCTCCTCTGACACTGCTTTGACCATCTTCCTCCCCCTTTCTCTTTTCCTTCCCCCCAATTTTCTTTTCTATACATATTTTTTTTTCTCTCCTCTCCCCTCCCACTGCCACTATGCTTAGATATTGCCACAATCTAAGGCGCACTAAAACCAAAGTAGCATTTATCCAAGATACTCATTGGATGGCCGATTCAAGTTTTTCATTCAAACATTGCTCAACAATATATAAATCCTCATTTAGTAATAAAGCACGAGGTGTTGCCATCCTTATTTAAGATAATTTTGATGTAGAAACTTTACATGTAGAACAAGACCCTAAAGCCAGATATATCATAGTGATATGTAGGCTTAACAAGTGCATATATACACTAGGAAACATATATGTGCCCAATACTCGCCAAATTCCTTTTTTGAGACGAATCCTAAGGCTGGTTGCAGAAATAAAACAGGGTACACTGATATTGGGTGGAGACTTTAATTTAATACGGGATCCTTCTATTGACAAAAAAGGGGTTAAAAAATACACTCATGATCGCTCCACCAGCTCCCTGGCCTCCGCATTTAGATCACTTTTGTCACAATATGGGTTATACGATATCTGGAGAGCCATGCATTCAGAGGATAGGAATTTTACATTTTATTCCAACCCACACAAGTCTTTTTCCAGACTGGATTACTAATTCTGACCCATGGGTTCTAGACACTGTGCATATGGTGTCCATAATACTAGCAGCTTGGTCTGACCATGATCCAGTGCTGGTCTCTTTTGGCCCACCTGGTGACAAGAGTAAGCCAAAATGGAGATTTGATGACTGGTTTATTAGAGACCCTACATCATTGACCCACCGGGTTCTGGTGATTTTATATGTGGCCAATAGACAGGGGGTTCCATTCCTGGCCCTGTTGCTTGATGCTGAAAAAGCATTCAACAGGGTCAGGTGGACTCAGTTTGGGAGGTCCTTAGAATATTTAATATTCCCCAACAATATATCTCAGCAGTACAAGCCCTATACTCTCACCCCACAGTGAGAGTGTGTGGAGTAGGATTCAGTTCAGGCTATTTTAATATGGCCAATGGCACTAGGCAGGGGTGCCCATTGTCACCTCCCTCTATTTGCCCTGGCGGTAGAGCCCCTAGCGAAGGCCATTAGGATGAATCAGAAGATATTTGAGATGCAATTTGGACACTCCCAGCACAAAATAGCATTGTTTGCTGATGATGTCCCCCTTCTCCTGACATCTCCTGAGTCCTCCATGTCTGCAGTCTTTGATAGCATTAACACCTATAGTAAATACAGTATGTATAAAATTAATATGACTAAAACACAGGTGCTAAATCTTAACATTCCCATGAATATACTCTCCACGTTAAAGAATGAATATACTTTCCAGTGGTCTCACCGCACAATCAAAATTTAGGAGTATTTTTAAGCCCTGACCTAAATATAGTTATCTCGACAAACTTCGCAGATCGTCTTGTAGAATTTGGGACATTACTGAAGGGATGGGAATTTAGGGAATTTTCCTGGACAGGCAGGATAGCTGCAGTTAAAATGTTTTTTTTTTTGCCTTAACTCACTTACTTGTTCAGATGTCTCCCTCTTACAGTTCCTAGAGCTATCTTAAATAAGCTTCAAAGTCTAATCTCAGACTACGTGTGGATGGGCAAGAGACCACGTACTAATGCATTGATTATGCAAAAATCAATTCACAGAGGAGGTCTTTCTTACCCTAGTGTCCCGACTTTCGCAGCTGATGAACTGGTCTACGCCGGCTGACAGTTTTCGTTGGCAGGAAGTCGAACAAAATATTATACTTAAAGGTATTGCACTGTCTGACTTTCCCTGGATTCTCTCCTATCTGAGAAGTAAATTGCTAATCAAACACCCTCTCATCATGGATGCTCTTAAACACTGGGATTCTAAGAGGGCATTGCCAAACATGGCTCCCCACCCTTCACCTCTGTTTAAATTACGCACCATATTACTATCCCTATCTGAGACTCATATTTCCAAATGGGCTGAAGCTACAGACCTCTTTGTTACAGAAACAGAAATAACAAGTTAATGGATATGGCAATGGCGAGAGAGCAGTTTGCCCTCCCAGATTCTTTGCACTATGAGTATCTTCGCACTATAAGCCTTCTGACCTCATGGGGACTGGGGGGAAATAAACCCAGGCTGTGAACACTGTGGGAATGTAGGTGGGTCTTGGGGAGGCCTCTTAAGGGATCTCTTTCCTTTTACTATCACATTTTAAGCACACCCACAGTACCCACCAAACACAGCCAATACTTTGCATTACAGAGAGAATTGCACTCAGTTACAGACACATCTTAATGGCTCAGAGAACGGCTGCCAGTTTTCGTTGGCAGGAAGTCGAACAAAATATTATACTTAAAGGTATTGCACTGTCTGACCTTCCCTGGATTCTCTCCTATCTGAGAAGTAAATTGCTAATCAAACACCCTCTCATCCTGGATGCTCTTAAACACTGGGATTCTAAGAGGGCATTGCCAAACGTGGCTCCCCACCCTTCACCTCTGTTTAAATTACGCACCATATTACTATCCCTATCTGAGACTCATATTTCCAAATGGGCTGAAGCTACAGACCTCTTTGTTACAGATACAGAAATAACAAGTTAATGGATTTGGCAATGGCGAGAGAGCAGTTTGCCCTCCCAGATTCTTTGCACTATGAGTTTCTTCGCACTATAAGCCTTCTGACCTCATGGGGACTGGGGGGAAATAAACCCAGGCCGTGAACACTGTGGGAATGTAGGTGGGTCTTGGGGAGGCCTCTTAAGGGATCTCTTTCCTTTTACTATCACATTTTAAGCACACCCACAGTACCCACCAAACACAGCCAATACTTTGCATTACAGAGAGAATTGCACTCAGTTACAGACACATCTTAATGGCTCAGAGAACGGCTGCCAGTTTTCGTTGGCAGGAAGTCGAACAAAATATTATACTTAAAGGTATTGCACTGTCTGACTTTCCCTGGATTCTCTCCTATCTGAGAAGTAAATTGCTAATCAAACACCCTCTCATCATGGATGCTCTTAAACACTGGGATTCTAAGAGGGCATTGCCAAACATGGCTCCCCACCCTTCACCTCTGTTTAAATTACGCACCATATTACTATCCCTATCTGAGACTCATATTTCCAAATGGGCTGAAGCTACAGACCTCTTTGTTACAGAAACAGAAATAACAAGTTAATGGATATGGCAATGGCGAGAGAGCAGTTTGCCCTCCCAGATTCTTTGCACTATGAGTATCTTCGCACTATAAGCCTTCTGACCTCATGGGGACTGGGGGGAAATAAACCCAGGCTGTGAACACTGTGGGAATGTAGGTGGGTCTTGGGGAGGCCTCTTAAGGGATCTCTTTCCTTTTACTATCACATTTTAAGCACACCCACAGTACCCACCAAACACAGCCAATACTTTGCATTACAGAGAGAATTGCACTCAGTTACAGACACATCTTAATGGCTCAGAGAACGGCTGCCAGTTTTCGTTGGCAGGAAGTCGAACAAAATATTATACTTAAAGGTATTGCACTGTCTGACCTTCCCTGGATTCTCTCCTATCTGAGAAGTAAATTGCTAATCAAACACCCTCTCATCCTGGATGCTCTTAAACACTGGGATTCTAAGAGGGCATTGCCAAACGTGGCTCCCCACCCTTCACCTCTGTTTAAATTACGCACCATATTACTATCCCTATCTGAGACTCATATTTCCAAATGGGCTGAAGCTACAGACCTCTTTGTTACAGATACAGAAATAACAAGTTAATGGATTTGGCAATGGCGAGAGAGCAGTTTGCCCTCCCAGATTCTTTGCACTATGAGTTTCTTCGCACTATAAGCCTTCTGACCTCATGGGGACTGGGGGGAAATAAACCCAGGCCGTGAACACTGTGGGAATGTAGGTGGGTCTTGGGGAGGCCTCTTAAGGGATCTCTTTCCTTTTACTATCACATTTTAAGCACACCCACAGTACCCACCAAACACAGCCAATACTTTGCATTACAGAGAGAATTGCACTCAGTTACAGACACATCTTAATGGCTCAGAGAACTGGTGGTAGCTAGAAAACTTCTCCACTGCGCTACATTGTGGGAGCTCTACTATAAACTTAAGGTGTGATGGCACTTGGTCCCCACCAAGGTAATTTAGGTATGCCCGTGCATATATGGTGGGAATGCCCTAAAATTTGGGGATTATGGAGAACGGTTTTCAAAATTTTGCATGCCCTACATATCAGTGTACCAATGGAGCCAGCCTTGGGCCTACTACATCATGGTATCTCTAAGTTACTGGAAACAGATATAGCCTTAACGATTTACCTACTGATGGCCACAAAGCTGGCAATAGCGAGAGATTGGAAATAATCACTAACTCCTACTTTTCAAAAAATTGTAGTATTCGTGGAATACATTAGAGACATGGAATTATATGCTTTTAAAATTTGCGAACAAATTAGATTTTTACCATAATATTTGGCGAGCGTGGGACTCTTATAGATTAGCACAGAGATAGTGAGCCCTATTTAAAGATCACTCGTAGGCGATAGAGCAGTGACTTCTCCCCCCCCCCCTCCCCTTATCCCCCCCTTCTTCCTTTTTTTTTTTTCTCCCCCTATATCATTTGTGTGTCCTAGCTGGGAGAGGTGTAAGAGGAGAGAATCTACTAGAGACAGTGGATACCTGAATTTGTGATGTCATAAATACAGTAAAGCAGTGTACCATGTGTCACGAAAACCTCAGGATTTAGCTAAGAAGGGGTTAATTCTATGTAGCTTGAACTCAAAACAGTTATTTGTTTTTCAAGAAGAATTGTGACTTGTGTTTTCTTTGAAGTGCCAGGAGCCTCCTAAATAGCCCCACCAAATGTTATTGTGTATGCATTGAGTCACAAAGCCACTCAAGCTTTTAGTTTCAGAAAATACACAGGAAAGGGTTTATGGCTTAGGTTGTCAATAGAATGCATGATGCAAAACAGGGCCTCCATCACAAAAACTGTCCAGGTCACTGAAAGGACATTGGTATATTATGTACATATGTGTGTTAAAACTGTTATAACCTTAAATGAAGGTAAATATGACAACCTATGGCATATTTGATATCAAACCGATTCTCCCAATGAAACTAAGAGGTTCCCGATCTGTAAATATAGGAATAGTTACCTAGCAGAAATTATAATGGATTGTATAATTTCAAGCAAGAACTTAATCTATTGAAGGGCATAAAGACAGGGGGGTTTCTTAGCCCGCCCAGGAGGGTGTGGTCAGGCAACCTGATCTCTGGAAAATGGTATAAGAATCTTATGTTTTTAATAATAAGGTGTTCATTCTTACAAGGGGAGCTGCTTTACAGAAGTAAGGAGCCATCATTTTCATGCCAGCCCCTGGCACAGATCTTGAAGACTAGGAAAGTATTCAATTCTATTTTTCTCCTTTTTATTTTAAAACACTGTTTGCGTGTATAATTTTATTTGTAACAACTTTTTATTAATAATGCATTGTGCAGAATACTTTTGGCATAATAAATAATTCCTTTATTAAGTTTGGCCTTTGTCTAATAATTGAACCCCGTTACTGAAAGAGACTGGAATATTAGAACTGTATAATTTAGGTTATTTTCTGCTAAATTGTATTTAGAGAGTTAATGTGTAAAGTCTGGGTTTTTTCTTAGGATTTTCCCTTTAATAAATTTTAAGTGTGACAGTATTGGAGCTATAGGATTGATAGTTTATTGTGGGTGGCATTAAAAGGGAGTTTTGGGCATTTCTCTTACGTCTAGTACAGACTAGGGACTGTGGTTAACCCTTGCACCCACTAAACTGAATCACAAGCTTGCCTGGTGTGGCTAGATTGTGACCTATTGGTGACAGAAAAAGGGGGCTGATAACCCTTTCTGTGCCAAATAAGTGACTGGCGCAGGGTTGGATAACCTTGGTTTGTCACAAATTGGTGGGCAGCGGTATAGATAATTTCTTTATTATTAGATTTTAGTGCGTGTGGATTTGCTAATGTGAAAATCCCGGTACTAAAACAAATTGTTTCTTATAATTTCCAAAGGCTAAAACTCAGTGCATTATATAGTCACACATTGCAAACAGTCCCTTTCCCTATTCTCTGTTTTTCTTTTCTATTTTATTTTTGCTATGCAATCGTACAAGCAGCAATCTAAAGAGACACTGGTACTCTTATGCCAGGAGCGTGATATTCCAACATGTTCAAAGAACAAAGATGGACTAATACAAGCTCTTGTTGAATATGATAACAGCCAAATCACACCAGTTGAAGTCTCAGGAGAGATGTCTGCAGCTGTGGGCAGTGATTCATCAGGATCTGGGGATCCATTGGAATGTTATTTGAAAACTGTTCTGAAACATATGGACTCAGTGGATGCAAGTTTGCGCATGGAACTGATTACAAAATTTTATGAGAGACAGGCTGCTGTGGAAGCAGCTGAGAGACAGGAGGCTGCGGAAGCGGCTGAGAGACTGACAGCTAGGGAAGCTGAGAGAGAGACTCTGGCAGCTGAGAGAGAGTCTCTGGCAGCTGAGAGAGAGGCTGCTGAACGACAGGCTGAGAGTATCATCTACAGTTTGCACGGTTGGAGAGAGGGATGGTCTCCCCTGGTGTTAGTGAACCTAGAGACCCACCTGCTCCCAGAGTGCGTGCAGAGAATTTTCCCACCTGGAGAAAGATGGAGATGTGGATGTATTCCTGCGTAGCTTTGAGACAGTTTGCAGACAGTTCCAGTTGCCAAGGGAGCAGTGGGCCAAGTACCTTACCCCTGGCCTGAAAGGTCCTGCACTGGAGGCGTTTGCTGACCTACCCCCAGAGTTTGATCAGGACTATGATTCCATTAAATCTGCACTGCAGAGGAGGTATAATCTTACTCCTGAGATGTACAAGAAGAAATTCCATTCTCTGCAGAAATGTTTGTCAGAGAGCTTTACTACAGCTGTTGGGAACTTGATGACAGCCTTTAAACAGTGGGTCAGAGGATTAAAAGTTGCCACTATGGAGGAGCTGGAAGATTTGATTGTGAAGGAGCAATTTATGCAGCTGTGCCCAGCCGAAGTTCAAGAATGGGTTTTGGATCGGAAGCCCATAACAGCATTGGAAGCTGGCGAGCTGGCTGATTTTTACACAGCCAACAGGTCACCAGAGAATGGGAGGAAATCCTTTTCTAAGGTGGGATCCACCTGCAAAGGAGCTGCTGCATGACCCCCCTTCACAAAACCTGCTGTGCCTTTATCTAGTGTGTCTGCTCCCTCTGGGAAAGGAGGGCGAGTGCTGCATCTGGGCAGGGGGATACCTGCAGTTGTTTTGCTTGCAACAAAGTGGGCCACATCAGCTCCACTTGCCCAGAGAGGATTAACTTGGAGCAATCAGCTGGAGGGGGTAATCCCTCAGAAGTACCAGCATCTGTTTTGTTTGTTACCTGTCCAGAGTAAAACAACCATGAGAACTTGCAACCTGTGACTGTTGGAGACAAGGTAACCTTGGGGCTGAGGGACACGGGTTCAGAAGTGACTATGGTGCGTCCAAAGCTAGTGAACTCTGAGAACATTATCCCTGAAAAGACTCTAGCAGTTAAAGGGATTGGGGGAATGAAACTTGCAGTGCCTATGGCACGTGTATATCTTGATTGGGGAGTGGGGAGAGGTTTAAGAAATGTGGGGGTATATGAAAATATTCCTAATGATGTTTTACTGGGTACTGATTTGGGTAGATTGTTATCTCCTTATGTGCCTGACAATGCTACATGTGACCTAGTGACATTAGTTGCAGACCCTTATGTGGAAAGGGCTGTGTGTAAAAATGCTCAGAGACATTATGACCAGGAGGGAGGAAGACGTGCATGTGTGCAAAGTGCTGTGCCTGAACTGGGGGTGTCTGTGCTGAGAGGTGAACCTGTAGGAGGAGAGACTGACTGGGGAGAATGACAGACAGACAGTGTGTGTCTTCCTGTACTTAAACCAGCAGTATCGGCAGAATTACATTTAGCTGTACAGGGTGAGACTGATGGGGGAGAAAGGCAGGTAGACTGTGTGGGTCTGTCTGTCTCTGAACCAAGTTTACCTGTACAGGGAGACACTGTCTGTGAGAGGAGGCAGATGAGGGGTGTGTGTCTGTCTGTGATTGAATCAGTGGATTCTATAGAAGGAGGAGAGATTGACAGGGGAGAGAATGCCTGGGTAACTGGGCCGCTGGATGATGTGTGCCAGTCTGTGCCAGGGCCAATTCCGTTCCCTGTGAAAAGACACAATAGTTGGGATAAATGGCAGAAAGAAGATGTGTGCTTGTCTGCACCAGTGTCAGAAGGATCCCAGATTCTGTGTGAGGATGCAAAGTGGCAGACTGACTGTGAGAGAGAGCAGGGGGGCAAGCTAGCCCAGTCTATGACAGAAGCAGCAGAGCCACAGATTTCAGAGTGTGTGGGGGAGGAGGGTACAGGATACTCTTTGAGGGACCCCCAGAGTGAGTGTGAAAGATTGTGGGTGACAGAGTCCCCAGTAACCCCAGCTGTGACTTATAAACAGACTGCACAGACTAGGGGACAGAGACTGACACAGACTGCAGGCACAGGGGGGGGGGAATACAGAGAAGTGTATTTACACAGCCCCACTCAGCAAATACAGTGATAGGCGTGCAGCATCAGTGTCCCCAGCAGGTTCAGCAGTTAGAACACAGAGTGGAGAGGAGGGGGGCAGTTAGTCAACCCCCTACCAACCATAACAGAGTGCAGGAGTACAGTAATTCTACTCCAGTGGGAGGTCAAGAGCCCATGGTAGTTTTTTTTTTTTTTAAATATTTTATTTATAACCAACATGTGGTATTGTAGACAAAAAAAAACAACATAACAAAAAAAAAAAAAAACACCACGCAGGGTGAAATAATATAGAATACAATTAATAGCATTGTAAGATACCATAGCATACATCAATGCACCATTATCGAGTACTATAGCAGTTTATATTGAACATGATTGTATTCAAGTATATACAACACTTTTATCATTTGTGTAACATATTCTTCTACACAATCAATATCTTATTAATACCACAATGTTGGGATTTTTTTTAACATTTTGGGGATCACTCTAAACCTGCCTACATCAACAACAACAACAAAAAAAAGAAGCCCCAAGATAAACCAAAATAAAACAGAACCGAACAGGGGAAGATAAAAGAAAGAAATGGAGAGGAGAGGAAGAAAAAGAGGAAGAAAAACCCCTAAGAGCTCCCTTCCTCAGTCCCACCCGTTGCCGCCATCTATATCTTTATCCGAGTACTATCCAATCAGCAGGGAAATCTCCTAATAGGACCAAGTCCATAAAACTTTCTGAGCTCAAAAAGGGAAACAGTATCGATTTTTGAATACCAATTGGGTAAGATTTAATTATAGGCAACCAACCAATTAAAAATTGTTTGATTTTTTTCTCTTTCAGAAACCTAGTATGATAAGATTCAAAAATAATCTGATTTTGGATTTCTTGAAGGACTAATTTTAATGGGGGGGCTCGCTTAGCCTTCCAACTATTAGATGTCTTACTAATAGGATTATAGTATTTAATATACTCAAACCTAGCGGAGAAACCAAGATCTGGGTATTTAAAAAGAATATGCTCTCTGGCTCTAAGACAACATTTAGCTGATAATGCTTATTGAACCAAAAAACCACCTTCTTCCAAAGCTGTAAAATCTTTGGGCAATACCAATACATATGTACCAAATCTGCTGCCATCGATGAACACCGAGGGCACACGAAAAATAGCTGGGAAGAAAATCTTGAGAGCCTAGCCGGGGTTAAATAAAAATTATTTATGAGTTTAAAATGAGATTCCCTCCAACTCATCGGGATTTGATATTTACTTATCATAATGCAGCTTGCTATGATTTTATCCGTATTTATATCTGGCAGATACAATAACCAAGACTCACAGGTCTTATTCAACAAAAATAGACTTTGTTTGGCAAGCATTATGTCATACATCAAGGATATGGAAGTATTCCCGGCTCTGAAGATTTTCATCCAACTCTTAACCTCAGCCCACTCTACCTCCCTATTAACATCCCAATTCAATTCCTGTATATAGTGTCTTATTTGTAAATACGCATAAAAATTATTACTATGAAGACCAAACTTATGCCGAAGATTCTCGAGCGTTAATATATACCCCTCAGCTGAGAAAAACTGTTGAATGACTGTGAGGCCCTTTTCGGCCCAGATCTGAAATACTAACTGGTGTATCCCAGGGGAAAAATTTACGTTACCCCTTATTGGCAAGAACTCTGAAAAAGAAAAGTCCATTTCTAATATAATACACAACTTCTGCCAGCCTATTACTACATTCTTTAATGACACAAGACCAGTAATATTTGCCGGGAGTTTCTTTACTGGACAATGCAAAATAGCTTTTAGAGAAAAAGGGTATGCCAGATAGCTTTCCAGGTCAATAGTAGAAAAGATATTAACATCTGACAGCCAATCTAATGCAATCCTTGCCAACATAGTAATATTATATAGATAAATATTAGGTAAGGCCAGTCCTGCCATTCTACATGGTTGCATTAATTTTTTCAAAGCAATGCGCGGTTTCTTATTTTTCCATATAAATTTTGAGAAAGACCTATAAATAGCTCTAATTTCACCTTTAGGAATCAAGAGAGGAAGATTTTGTAGGAGATATAACAAGCGTGGAAAGACATTTGTTTTTATTACATTTACCCTTGCCGTTATCGATAGCGGGAACTGCACCCACACTTCCAGGTCAGATTTAATTTTCTCAATAAGAGGGGCAAAATTAATACTATACCAAGTTTTAGGGTTAGAATTAAGGTATATACCCAAATACTTCAATGTAACTACTTCTTTAAAGGGTAACTTTTGTAGGCTATACCCTGATCTTTTTATCCACATCAGTTCACTTTTTTCACAGTAAATTTTATACCCTGAGAAAGAACTATATGTCTCCAGGCATGATAGAACAATTGGGATTTCTTGAGATGTATTCTCCACACATATCAGCAAGTCGTCTGCATACAAAAGGGTTTTAAGATTGTGTTCCCCCAGTCCAATCCCCTTGATAGAACTTCGTAGCCATATTGCCAGTGGCTCGATAGCCATATTAAAAAGTAGGGGAGATAATGGGCACCCCTGTCTAGTTCCCCTACCAAGATTAATCTGCGGAGAAAGAACCCCATTAATTAACAAGTATGATATTGGGTGTTTATACAAATTCTGTATAAATTGGGAAAACTGATCTTTAAATCCCATTTCTGCTAGTACTCTAAAAAGATGTTTCCAGACAATAGAGTCAAAAGCTTTCTCAGCGTCCAGTGTGATAATAGCTGAGTCAACTCTACTATAGCTCGGGTTTTTCTCAGAATTCCATACAAAATCCAGGTAATTGATTATTTTCCGAATATTCTTAGATGAGTTTCTAGCCTTCATGAAACCTACCTGGTCTGGATGTATAAGCTTATCAAGACATTTAGAGAGTCTCTCCGAAATAATAGCCGCAAGAATTTTATAATCAGCATTCAAAACTGATATTGGTCTATAAGAAGCTAACTCCTCACTATGTTTATCCTTTTTCAAGATCAATGAAATATTTGCTGCTGAAAAAAATCTAGACGGCACCATATTCATACCATAATAACTATTAAACAGTTTTTCCAGTGTATATTTAATATCATCCGCTAATATTTTCAAAAATTCTGCCGGGAGACCATCGGGGCCAGCTGCTTTATTCAGTTTAGCCTTATCTATGCCCTTAAGAATCTCATCAACTGTAATTGGACTATTTAAAGCCACCAATTCTACTTCAGATACTTTCGGCATCTCAATATCTGCCCAAAAATTTTCCAAATTTAACTCATTAATACCTGGAGTTGTATAGAGCTTCTGATAATAATTATAGAGCGCTTTACTGATATCTTCCATCTCTGTGTATCTATGGTTCTCATCACGGATAGCAAGAATATAGTTCTTTCTCTTTCTATTTTGTACCAGTCTCGCAAGATATTTCGCCGAGGTACCATGTATGCCACTATAAAGAAGACTAGTTTTTAGCTCTTCTTCTTGAGATTTACTTTTCAAAAAGATATCTCGGGCTTGCCTAGCTTTGATATAATTATCCCAATTAATGTTCCCATGCTCCGAAATAAACTTTCTGTAAGAATTTCTGACCTGATTAGAAAGTTGTATTTCCCGAGCATTCATTTTTTTTCTTTGGATACAAAGATATGCCTTAATTTCCCCGCGCAGGAAGGCTTTCGAAGCTTCCCAAAATATCTCTATTCTATCATAGTAGGAACTATTATAACCTGAGTACTCTTTCCACTTCTGTCTTAACCACTGTGTAAATCTTACATTATTAACCAGATATTTAGGGAAGAAAAAAGATGAATTTTTGTCCTTAGGCTGCAGGATGGCATCAAAAGAGATCGATATTATAGCATGATCTGAGATCATTATATCATTTATACAAGACTCTATTTTTAAAACAGATAAGGACTCAGCAATCAATAAAAAATCTATCCTTGAAAAGGTTCTGTGGACTTTAGATTCACATGTATATGTACGAGAATCCGGGTGCTTTATTCTCCAGATGTCTACTACCTTTAACTTATGGCAAAATCTCTTAAAATATTTAGCTTGTTTATTATATTCTACAGAATTTCTTGACCCATGCCTCTCCAAATCAGAGCATAGAGACATGTTAAAATCTCCTCCAATAATCAAATTTTGATTAATGTAAGGAAACAGCTTTATCCTCATTTTTTCCCAAAATCCAATAGAGAGCCTATTTGGGCCATAGATATTGCACAATACTAGTCTTGTGTCATTAATTTGAATATGAACTAACATATATCTTGCGTTCTCATCTCTCTCTATATTCACCAGCTTATATGAGAGGTTTTTATTAAAAAGTATCGCGACCCCATTTTTCCTAGCTGTACTGGGGGTGGCAACTACCTCCCCCACCCATTTAGATTTAAGTTTTGGGATTTCTTTATCTTTAAGATGCGTTTCCTGCAAAAACACTATACTTGGGTCTGATTTACCAAGTCTTTTAATTATTAGTTTACGCTTAATGGGGGATGTGACCCCTCCCACATTCCAAGATAAAATCTTCAAATTACCTAATGATATCATCTTACCATAAACTTTATTACAATGCCCATATCCCTACCCTGCAGGTCACCCCACCCCAGACAAGATATAAATTGAAAGAGGGGGAAGAAGAAAAAAAAAAAAAAAAAAAAAAAACCGAGGGAGGGAGCCCACAGCAGAGAGGGAAAGAGGAAAGGAGAAAGAGAGAGAAAAAGAGAAGAGAAGAGAAAAAGAAAGAAAAAAAAAAAAAAAGCCCTCCAAACCTACCGCATCACAACATCCAAACCATAAAACAATACAAAAAAATGTATTAAACCACATTAGCAGAAACATCCTTACTAGTGGAGACATCCTGTTAACACTTCCTAAGAAAGAAAACAAACAACACTTCCGGACATATACCATCCTTTGCAAGTCTTCTGACAGAAACAAAAAAAGTAACAAAAAACAGACCACTAACATTGTTTTGAATGTATAAAATTCTTCACCTCTGAGACCTCCGCGAAGGTCAGCCTACTGTCCCCGTCCTCTACTATAATCTTAGCCGGATACATCATCCAGGCACGGAGTCCAGACTTAATAAGTTGGGAGCAGAACGGGGCCATCAGCTTCCTCCTCGCTGATGTCTCAGAGGAGAAGTCTTGGAACAATAGGATCTTATGATTCCCTATCATAAACGGGGCCTTTTTCCTAAACATTTTAAAGATTTCCACCTTATCTTGGAACTTTAAGAGCTTAAAAATAACCATTCTATCTTTTATTCTACTATTTCCACTGAAATTTCTTGGGCCCACTCTATGGGCTCTTTCTATAGATAGCGGTATTTGCTGGGGGGGGAATCCTAATGCTTTAGGCAATGTAACAGCTGCAAATTGCATAAGATCATCAAATTTGGGGGACTCGGGCAGGCCTACAATTCGAATGTTATTATGCCTCGAGCGATCTTCAAGATCCTCGAGGCATAATTGCAAGGAATTGATTTTTGTATCTTGACTGGAGATAGTCTCCTCTTGTATATGGAGTCTATCTTCTAAAGTAGAAATTCGGTCCTCGGCCTCCTGCATTCGGGAAGCAAATTGTCTCATCTCTGCCGATAAGAGACTCAAATCTGCGGAGATAGTCCCCAATTCTTTTTTGATACTCTCAAACTGGGGGGTAAAGATATCTACAAGTTGGGAGATCAATGTGTGAGTTTCAACAGAGATATTATCAGACATATTTTCTGCACTGGCATCCGCCAGTTTAGCTTTTTTGTCCTTCTTAACAGGCATTCTAGGTGAGTTAACCTTTCCCTGTGTCACAAATTTTGCCATGTGTCTGTGCTGCAGTGAATTAATATTATTCTAAGAAATGTGAAAAAAAAAAAAAAAGGGAAAAGGGGTGTACTTAGGGGACCCCACGGTCCTACCAAAAACCTAGAATATTAAGGGAGTGTAAAAAACAGAATAAGGTGACAAAACGTGAACATCCGGTATCACAACCGGAGATACTTAAGTGAAACAAACAGTAAGTAAAATTATTAAATACAACAAACAAAGTGAAATTAAGGCCTGATAACCAGGACACTCTCTGCGGCTATCTTTTATCTAAACTCAATTACCCATAAACAATAATGATAATGTAATTACTGATCATTCCCCTTGAAGCCCTTATCGCATACTCTAGCATAATATAGCATTTTTTCCAAATATGCAATACAACCCACCCTTCTCATCAGCCCACCCAAAAACAACCCCTTCTCAGCTACTATCTAATGATACCGGCTGTCTAGACTACCTAATATTACTTTAGCAATTTTTCAGCCTATATATGCGTTTAACTGTATCACAAAGTAAGGCCATTATTTGCTGTGACAACCCCTTTTAACCAAAAGCATTTTTGAAACTAGACAAGGGAAAAAAAAAGAAAAAATTAAACAGCCCTAGGTCAATCTGCAGGGCACATATAATGTACAGTTAGTCCATCAACTAGTACCGTCCATACCAGACCAGGGAAGTCTTTGGGGAAGATATTGAACTAATTGGCGTGAAATTAACAGGATTTTATCCTTCCTTTTAACCTTTGTCTTCCTTTATTTCCTATTCTTCCCTTTGATCACACTCCCCTTTTTCCCTTTTTTCTTTCCTCTTTCCTTTTACTTTTTGGGCCGAGACAGAAGACAGCCAAATTTCCAAATTTTCCAAAAACAGACCAGAACCCAGATCATAGTCTGCAACAACAGTCTCAGCAAAACGACAGGACGCAAGCTAGCCTTAGCAGCCTGATTCATATGCTCTCTCTTCCTCCATTACACCAGTATTCTCAGAGATATGTAATATGTTAGCCATAATAAGTCCTGCAGATCATAGGATAATTTATTCCAAGCCTCCTTAGCCGCTCAGTTCTATGTTAGGATAGCACCTCTGGGCACAAGAGGCTTACAGGGGATCCGGCCCAGAGAGTAGCACCAACGTATATATGCCAACAAATGATGGGAGCAAAACAGAGATGCGGACCTTCTCACCGCTCCAGTGAAAATAGCAGTCTCTTTGAACTGGACCTGCACCCTTCTCTGCACAGGTGATTCTAATCTCAGGTAGATAATTTTTCAAGCACATAGGGCATAGCGGGGCCAGAAATCTGATACATAAAACTTTTACTGTGAGCCTTGGCTTCCGATAATAACAGGTACCAAAGTATTAGATATAGAGACATACAGTCCTCAGGCAGAGCGAATATGGTATATTAATAAGTTCACAGCAGCCGTTCTTACCTGCTTCATACCCAGTAGCAAAAAGGCATGTACTAGTCCAGCAGGCGCAGCTCAAGATTTACCTCCGATTTTTGTCTCCTATCTTACCGGGTGTCGTCAGGGAGAGTATCAGGCCCCGGCGAGACTTGACTCAGTGGATTTATCTCAGCGACCGTAGATATCCTGATGCAATCTGGTTCCCAACACCTCTAGCACTGGCGCAAAAAAACCCCAACCCCAACCAGGGGGGTAAGTATCTTGGCGAACCAGCGCGGGCCCTTCCTCTGCTTATTTTCGGGACCAGTCTATAAATCTTTTGAGGGATGTCCAAAGATGAAGGGGTTTTTTAAAATTCGGACTGCAATGCAGTCACAGCCACTTGGCTTCGGCGGACTTCCAACCCTCAGCAGGAAACAAACTCTGCAACACGCCACAAACAACCTGAGGTGGATTTCCCAGGTACACGGCAGAGGGCCGGGAGCAGGTAGAAGGCGTCCTCTCACCACACCTGTGTGCAGGTGAACAATACTGCACCGCCCCCAACGGAAGTCCGGTCAAGAGCCCATGGTAGTTAAGCAGCAACTGACAGCACACAATATGTTCAGAGAGCACACCATAGGTAGCCAGACCCTAGGTTTCACAGGCACCTCTGTAGTAGGGGATAATGTGTTATTCAGAGATAAGATGCAAGCCTTATTGGGGGAGGTACCTGCAAAACCCAGAGATGCCATATTCCCACAAAAACAGTTGCAGGATTTTACTGCCAGAGAGGGAGTATATGAGATGGGGCAAAATGTTCTGGTACTAACACCCATGAGGCAGAACCAGCTACAGGCTGCATGGGAGGGGCCCTGCAATATATTCAATCAGTTGGGTAGAGCAACTAGTGTGTCACTTTTAAAAGGAGGGCATCCTGCTGGCCAAACTGCTATGTGCAATTTGTCTGGCAATGGCGTTATCACCGCAAGAGGAAGCTCCCTGTGATACGCATCAGGAGTGGCTCGTAGCCACCCCCTTTTGCGTCTCTTATTGGGAGAGGTGTCACGAAAACCTCAGGATGTAGCTAAGAAGGGGTTAATTCTTTGTAGCTTGAACTTAAAACAGTTATTTGTTTTTCAAGAAGAATTGTGACTTGTGTTTTCTTTGAAGTGCCAGGAGCCTCCTAAATAGCCCCACCAAATGTTATTGTGTATGCATTGAGTCACAAAGCCACTCAAGCTCTTAGTTTCAGAAAATACACAGAAAAAGGGTTTATGGCTTAGGTTGTCAATAGAATGCATGATGCAAAACAGGGCCTCAATCACAAAAACTGTCCAGGTCACTGAAAGGACATTGGTATATTATGTACATATGTGTGTTAAAACTGATATATCCTTAAATGAAGGTAAATATGACAACCTATGGCATATTTGATATCAAACCGATTCTCCCAATGAAACTAAGAGGTTCCCGATCTGTAAATATAGGAATAGTTACCTAGCAGAAATTATAATGGATTGTATAATTTCAGGCAAGAACTTAATCTATTGAAGGGCATAAAGACAGGGGGGTTTCTTAGCCCGCCCAGGAGGGTGTGGTCTGGCAACCTGATCTCTGGAAAATGGTATAAGAATCTTATGTTTTTAATAATAAGGTGTTCATTCTTACAAGGGGAGCTGCTTTACAGAAGTAAGGAGCCATCATTTTCATGCCAGCCCCTGGCACAGATCTTGAAGACTAGGAAAGTATTCAATTCTGTTTTTCTCCTTTTTATTTTAAAACACTGTTTGCGTGTATAATTTTATTTGTAACAACTTTTTATTAATAATGCATTGTGCAGAATACTTTTGGCATAATAAATAATTCCTTTATTAAGTTTGGCCTTTGTCTAATAATTAAACCACGTTACTGAAAGAGACTGGAATATTAGAACTGTATAATTTAGGTTATTTTCTGCTAAATTGTATTTAGAGAGTTAATGTGTAAAGTCTGGGTTTTTTCTTAGGATTTTCCCTTTAATAAATTTTAAGTGTGACAGTATTGGAGCTATAGGATTGATAGTTTATTGTGGGTGGCATTAAAAGGGAGTTTTGGGCATTTCTCTTACTTCTAGTACAGACTAGGGAGTGTGGCTAACCCTTGCACCCACTAAACTGAATCACAAGCTTGCCTGGTGTGGCTAGATTGTGACCTATTGGTGACAGAAAAAGGGGGCTGATAACCCTTTCTGTGCCAAATAAGTGACTGGCGCAGGGTTGGATAACCTTGGTTTGTCACAAATTGGTGGGCAGCGGTATAGATAATTTCTTTATTATTAGATTTTAGTGCGTGTGGATTTGCTAATGTGAAAATCCCGGTACTAAAAGAAATTGTTTCTTATAATTTCCTAAGGCTAAAACTCAGTGCATTATATAGTCACACATTGCAAACTGTCCCCTTCCCTATTCTCTGTTTTTCTTTTCTATTTTATTTTTGCTATGCAATCGTACAAGCAGCAATCTAAAGAGACACTGGTACTCTTATGCCAGGAGCGTGATATTCCAACATGTTCAAAGAACAAAGATGGACTAATACAAGCTCTTGTTGAATATGATAACAGCCAAATCACACAAGTTGAAGTCTCAGGAGAGATGTCTGCAGCTGTGGGCAGTGATTCATCAGGATCTGGGGATCCATTGGAATGTTATTTGAAAACTGTTCTGAAACATATGGGCTCAGTGGATGCAAGTTTGCGCATGGAACTGATTACAAAATTTTATGAGAGACAGGTTACTGTGGAAGCAGCTGAGAGACAGGAGGCTGCAGAAGCGGCTGAGAGACTGACGGCTAGGGAAGCTGAGAGAGAGACTCTGGCAGCTGAGAGAGAGTCTCTGGCAGCTGAGAGACAGGCTTCTGAACGACAGGCTGAGAGAGAGTATCAGCTACAGTTTGCACGGTTGGAGAGAGGGATGGTCTCCCCTGGTGTTAGTGAACCTAGAGACCCACCTGCTCCCAGAGTGCGTGCAGAGAATTTTCCCACCTGGAGAAAGATGGAGATGTGGATGTATTCCTGCGTAGCTTTGAGGCATTTTCCAGACAGTTCCAGTTGCCAAGGGAGCAGTGGGCCAAGTACCTTACCCCTGGCCTGAAAGGTCCTGCACTGGAGGCGTTTGCTGACCTACCCCCAGAGTTTGATCAGGACTATGATTCCATTAAATCTGCACTGCAGAGGAGGTATAATCTTACTCCTGAGATGTACAAGAAGAAATTCCATTCTCTGCAGAAAGGTTTGTCAGAGAGCTTTACTACAGCTGTTGGGAACTTGATGACAGCCTTTAAACAGTGGGTCAGAGGATTAAAAGTTGCCACTATGGAGGAGCTGGAAGATTTGATTGTGAAGGAGCAATTTATGCAGCTGTGCCCAGCTGAAGTTCAAGAATGGGTTTTGGATCAGAAGCCCATAACAGCATTGGAAGCTGGCGAGCTGGCTGATTTTTACACAGCCAACAGGTCACCAGAGAATGGGAGGAAATCCTTTTCTAAGGGGGGATCCACCTGCAAAGGAGCTGCTGCATGACCCCCCTTCACAAAACCTGCTGTGCCTTTATCTAGTGTGTCTGCTCCCTCTGGGAAAGGAGGGCGAGTGCTGCATCTGGGCAGGGGGATACCCGCAGTTGTTTTGCTTGCAACAAAGTGGGCCACATCAGCTCCACTTGCCCAGAGAGGATTAACTTGGAGCAATCAGCTGGAGGGGGTAATCCCTCAGAAGTACCAGCATCTGTTTTGTTTGTTACCTGTCCAGAGGAAAACAACCATGAGAACTTGCAACCTGTGACTGTTGGAGACAAGGTAACCTTGGGGCTGAGGGACACGGGTTCAGAAGTGACTATGGTGTGTCCAAAGCTAGTGAACTCTGAGAACATTATCCCTGAAAAGACTCTAGCAGTTAAAGGGATTGGGGGAATGAAACTTGCAGTGCCTATGGCACGTGTATATCTTGATTGGGGAGTGGGGAGAGGTTTAAGAAATGTGGGGTATCTGAAAATATTCCTAATGATGTTTTACTGGGTACTGATTTGGGTAGATTGTTATCTCCTTATGTGCCTGACAATGCTACATGTGACTTAGTGACATTAGTTGCAGACCCTTATGTGGAAAGGGCTGTGTGTAAAAATACTCAGAGACATTATGACCAGGAGGGAGGAAGGCGTGCATGTGTGCAAAGTGCTGTGCCTGAACTGGGGGTGTCTGTGCTGAGAGGTGAACCTGTAGGAGGAGAGACTGACTGGGGAGAATGACAGACAGACAGTGTGTGTCTTCCTGTACTTAAACCAGCAGTATCGGCAGAATTACATTTAGCTGTACAGGGTGAGACTGATGGGGGAGAAAGGCAGATAGACTGTGTGGGTCTGTCTGTCTCTGAACCAAGTTTAGCTGTACAGGGAGAAACTGTCTGTGAGAGGAGGCAGATGAGGGGTGTGTGTCTGTCTGTGATTGAATCAGTGGATTCTATAGAAGGAGGAGAGATTGACAGGGGAGAGAATGACTGGGTAACTGGGCCGCTGGATGATGTGTGCCAGTCTGTGCCAGGGCCAATTCCGTTCCCTGTGAAAAGACACAATAGTTGGGATAAATGGCAGAAAGAAGATGTGTGCTTGTCTGCACCAGTGTCAGAAGGATCCCAGATTCTGTGTGAGGATGCAAAGTGGCAGACTGACTGTGAGAGAGAGCAGGGGGGCAAGCTAGCCCACTCTATGACAGAAGCAGCAGAGCCACAGATTTCAGAGTGTTTGGGGGAGGAGGGTACAGGATACTCTTTGAGGGACTCCCAGAGTGAGTGTGAAAGATTGTGGGTGACAGAGACCCCAGTAACCCCAGCTGTGACTTATAAACAGACTGCACAGACTAGGGGACAGAGACTGACACAGACTGCAGGCACAGGGGGGGAATACAGAGAAGTGTATTTACACAGCCCCACTCAGCAAATACAGTGATAGGCGGGCAGCATCAGTGTCCCCAGCAGGTTCAGCAGTTAGAACACAGAGTGGAGAGGAGGGGAGCAGTTAGTCAACCCCCTACCAACCATAACAGAGTGCAGGAGTACAGTAATTCTACTCCAGTGGGAGGTCAAGAGCCCATGGTAGTTAAGCAGTAACTGACAGCACACAATATGTTCAGAGAGCACACCATAGGTAGCCAGACCCGAGGTTTCACAGGCACCTCTGTAGTAGGGGATAATGTGTTATTCAGAGATAAGATGCAAGCCTTATTGGGGGAGGTACCTGCAAAACCCAGAGATGCCATATTCCCACAAAAACAGTTGCAGGATTTTACTGCCAGAGAGGGAGTATATGAGATGGGGCAAAATGTTCTGGTACTAACACCCATGAGGCAGAACCAGCTACAGGCTGCATGGGAGGGGCCCTGCAATATATTCAATCAGTTGGGTAGAGCAACTAGTGTGTCACTTTTAAAAGGAGGGCATCCTGCTGGCCAAACTGCTATGTGCAATTTGTCTGGCAATGGCGTTATCACCGCAAGAGGAAGCTCCCTTTGATACGCATCGGGAGTGGCTCGTAGCCACCCCCTTTTGCGTCTCTTATTGGGAGAGGTGTCACGAAAACCTCAGGATGTAGCTAAGAAGGGGTTAATTCTTTGTAGCTTGAACTTAAAACAGTTATTTGTTTTTCAAGAAGAATTGTGACTTGTGTTTTCTTTGAAGTGCCAGGAGCCTCCTAAATAGCCCCACCAAATGTTATTGTGTATGCATTGAGTCATAAAGCCACTCAAGCTCTTAGTTTCAGAAAATACACAGAAAAAGGGTTTATGGCTTAGGCTGTCAATAGAATGCATGATGCAAAACAGGGCCTCCATCACAAAAACTGACCAGGTCACTGAAAGGACATTGGTATATTATGTACATATGTGTGTTAAAACTGTTATAACCTTAAATGAAGGTAAATATGACAACCTATGGCATATTTGATATCAAACCAATTCTCCCAATGAAACTAAGAGGTTCCCAATATGTAAATATAGGAATAGTTACCTAGCAGAAATTATAATGGATTGTATAATTTCAGGCAAGAACTTAGTCTATTGAAGGGCATAAAGACAGGGGGGTTTCTTAGCCCGCCCAGGAGGGTTTGGTCAGGCAACTTGATCTCTGGAAAATGGTAAAAGAATCTTATGTTTTTGACAATAAGGTGTTCATTCTTACAAGGGGAGCTGCTTTACAGAAGTAAGGAGCCATCATTTTCATGCCCCTGGCGCAGACCTTGAAGACTAGGAAAGTATTAAATTCTGTTTTTCTCCTTTTCATTTTAAAACACTGTTTGCGTGTGTAATTTTATTTGTAACAACTTTTATTAATAATGCATTGTGCAGAATACTTTTGACATAATAAATAATTCCTTTATTAAGTTTGGCCTTTGTCTAATAATTGAACCACGTTACTGAAAGAGACTGGAATATTAGAACTGTATAATTTAGGTTATTTTCTGCTAAATTGTATTTAGAGAGTTAATGTGTAAAGTCTGGGTTTTTTCTTAGGATTTTCCCTTTAATAAATTTTAAGTGTGGCAGTATTGGAGCTATAGGATTGATAGTTTATTGTGGGTGGCATTAAAAGGGAGTTTTGGGCATTTCTCTTACGTCTACTACAGACTAGGGAGTGTGGTTAACCCTTGCACCCACTAAACTGAATCACAAGCTTGCCTGGTGTGGCTAGATTGTGACCTATTGGTGACAGAAAAAGGGGGCTGATAACCCTTTCTGTGCCAAATAAGTGACTGGCGCAGGGTTGGATAACCTTGGTTCGTCACACCATGCTATGTAATATTTAAGCTTAGCTGTTTCTCCTTGTTTTACCATATGCTATATCATTGTTATGGTTATCATATGTACAAGAAATGTTTTTCCTATATCAGTTGGTTTGTAAGTAACCATTGCATTAACCATTGTTTAAAAACTTTTATTGAACTGTTAAGTCGGAAAAAATAGGGGATTCTCAATATAGTTGACCTTGTAATGTACAATTATTGTTTATAGTCAGATGGTATGACATGTAACTTTATTTGTAACATACCAGTGTGACAATGTCAGACTTTCATGTGGATTACTGGTCATATTTCTTTACTGTGTTATTTGTGTATCAAGAATCTCAATAAAAGATTTATTTTGAAAAAAAAATGTAAATGCACATAGATGAATTACATAGTTGAATAGACACCTATTTGCAATATACATGTATTGACAAAAATGCTTCTAGTAAAAGTTATCACTGTTTTAGTGTTAACATTTTTCTCTGCACGGGCATGTGAAGCATAGTTAGATATTGTCACTGCACCTACATTTTAAATATTGCAGCTGCTCAAATAATCAGTGGGGCTTGTATCATGTCAGCAATTAACAAATTGAGTCATTACTAGATGGTACATGCACATTAGACTCTCTGAGCAAGTCCTGTGTTTAAAATGCTGGTGCACGGTGCATACTTAAATACTTTTTTGAAACAGCTATAGCTTTTATTAGAAGCATTTTTGCTAATGCATGTATATTACAAAAATGCTTCTGTTCAAAACCGAAATGCATCCATGTGGTTTCCAATTTTGTCTAGAATATCCCTTTAAGAAGTGCATTGTAATTATGTTCAAGGGAATTACCCCAAGGAGCCATGTAACATAGAAATTATTGGCAAAAAAAAACACAAAAAAGTAGCTGCTTTTCTTATTTGTTTACATTATCTCCTAAACTATCTAATACAGAATAGATGCAAGCATTACATACATAAGGCCAGATTACCAGAGGTGCGCTAACAGTTACATGCCAGCGAAAAGGGGTTTATCGCGGCTGTCTGCACGCATCGGGTGTAGTGCTCGTATTACAAGTTGAAAGTAAATGTGATTGAATGAGCTCAATTGAAGTTAATGCGCATCGGTATAGCGCGTCCTCATAGTTCTGGTTAACTGTTTCGCGAAACAAAAAAGTGTCAGAAAACACATCAATAATACATTAGAAAGTACAGTCACACTCATAACACTATCTAAAGGCTCAAAAATATGAGTTGTTAGGAAAAAAAGGCAGGCAAGGATCTTTAACATAGAGATACATACAAATAAATTTCAAAATATGTATATGCATATATATATATATATATATATATATATATTTGTGTGTGTGCATGTGTGTACATATGTATTTATATGTGTATAGCACTGTATCCCAAAAGGAGGAGTCGGAGACAGGAGGCTCAAGGCTTGGTAACAATTTATTTCAGCAAAGTTGCCAGGTAGAAGGTGAGTAACCCAAAGATCACCTGACGCATTTCGCACATGCGCACATGCATATATACACATATAAACACAGAAATACAGCCCTTTACAGTCAAGTAAAAATGTAAAAGCATATTTATGCAATATTTATATTTAACAAAGTGTTATACTGTGTATTTATATTATCAAATGTGCTAACCCGACATGAAAATATGAATATTTCCCATTTCAATGTTCTGCACATAGCAGAATATGTTCTAAGTATTTATAAATCAATATTCCTATATACAGTACTGTGCAAATGTCTTAGGCCACCATTAGAATTTTTGTTAATCTCTTTATTAGAATACAACCACAAAATACAGGATATTTGTATGCAGTGTGAAAAAAACAGAACAAAATCTGAAAAAACAGCTTCTATAGGCTAAAGTAGCAAGGATTTAGTGTGACCTCCCCTTAAACTTGAGCAATAGCAGGAACCTAAATGGAATGGAACCCTAATTAATGTCTTTGCTAACACCTGTATATGGCCTACTGTTTTATGTCAAAATAACTGCTATTAAAAAGGTCTATTACACCATGATTGAGCATTACATACACATGTGGTATGAGTTTAATTAATTGGAAGCTTGCTAATAAGACCAACTTTTAATGACTAGGTGGGTGTACACTAATGCTTAGTGAGGACAGTGCTGGCCTACTAACTGTTCTAACTTCTCACGGGTTAAAACTAAAGTGGTTGTATAGTGTTTGAGTTTGTTAGTGGCGCCCGAAAGGGCTGACTGTTACGTGACGATATGGTTATAATCAATAAAACTAAATGTTTAAATGTTTTTCATGTACTGAGTGGATACATTTCAAACTATTAAATTAATTCTAAAGAAGCTAAATAAATTCCTCAATTGAGGCTGAAGAAAATAGAACTCATATAGATTTATACAAATTAATTTAATAATATTAGATTAAATTAAGATTGACACTTCTCTACTATTGCCGTTGGTTAATAAAACAATTTGTTTAAGGAAATAAAAATACTAAGACACCGGTGTCACTAAAATGATTGTTTCACATAAAAAATCACATAGAATAAAAATGCTTGAATAATCAAATGATATATGAAGATTAATGTCACCTACATCAATTAGCTTTAAACCTAATAAAGATTTAAGAACGATGTTATAAACATAAGATGGTCTCATACATTCAATATAAGATGTGGATAATGTATCAGTCAATTAAATTGGTAACTAGACAGTCCTCTTCACAATGTGAACAATGTATCGAAAGTCTATACAAATCTGTGCCGTGGTGAGTTTGGGCACAGGGACGCTGTGAGTTGATAATATACAGCTTTATTGTTTCCAAATTAGCAGCCATATTTAGGATATTATTCTGTTATATGTGCACATCCAGGGTGTTATTATATTCCAGCTTTTTCTTTGTACTCACTCTTTTTCTTCAGTTTCAAAGCTAGTTGTGTCTCTCTTTGTACTCACTCTTAGAAGTCGTATCACTCGATGCTTCGGCGTGCATCAGCTAATAGAAGCCTTTATTAGCTGAAGTAGTATGAAACGCGTAGACGTTCATACTACTTAGCTCCCAGAATGATTACTCAAATTAATAGATCTCCCAGGACCTAAATCAATATTGTGCTAAAAATAATTACAAACTGAAGCGGTAGGAGATACTGTCAGATTCCACTCCCAGAACCAATTCTTAAAAGGTGCTTTTATTTTGCACGAATAGAAGCGGTAGGAGTCAGGAATATAAGATACTAACAGTCATCATTTTTGAAAAAATGCGCACACTCTCCATACTCTATACCGATTGGACAAAAATCGGCAAACCGAATACAGACTGCAAGTGGGCAAGCACGCCGAAGCATCGAGTGATACGACTAGCTTCTAAGAGTGAGTACAAAGAGAGACACAACTAGCTTTGAAGCTGAAGAAAAAGAGTGAGTACAAAGAAAAAGCTGGAATATAATAACACCCTGGATGTGCACATATAACAGAATACTATCCTAAATACGGCTGCTAATTTGGAAACAATAAAGCTGTATATTATCAACTCACAGCGTCCCTGTGCCCAAACTCACCACGGCACAGATTTGTATAGACTTTCGATACATTGTTCAAATTGTGAAGAGGACTGTCTAGTTACCAATTTAATTGACTGATACATTATCCACATCTTATATTGAATGTATGAGACCATCTTACGTGTATAACATCGTTCTTAAATATTTATTAGGTTTAAAGCTAATTGATATAGCTGACATTAATAAGCATATATCATTTGATTATTCAAGCATTTTTATTCTATGTGATTTTTTATGTGAAACAATCATTTTAGTGACACCGGTGTCTTAGTATTTTTATTTCTTTAAACAAATTGTTTTATTAACAAACGGCAATAGTAGAGAAGTGTCAATTTTAATTTAATCTAATATTATTAAATTCATTTGTATAAATCTATATAAGTTCTATTTTCTTCAGCCTCAATTGAGGAATTTATTTAGCTTCTTTAGAATTAATTTAATAGTTTGAAATTTATCCACTCAGTACATGAAAAACATTTAAACATTTAGTTTTATTGATTATAACCATATCGTCACGTAACAGTCAGCCCTTTCGGGCGCCACTAACAAACTCAAACACTATACAACTTTTAATGACATCATTCCATTCAAAATACCATAGATCACAAAATTTGACACACATAAATCATGCTTTTGCAACAGCAAGGCCACTCTCAAGATGTGGTATTCAAGCTGTTATAAAGAAATTTGAAGAATCAAGAGAGGTCAAATACACAAAAGGACTGGAAGGCCAAGTAAACTTTCAAAATCTGATGATAAGTTTCTCAGAGTTTCATCTTTGAGAGACCTTTAGAAATCCACCAAGGACCTGGCTCATCATCGGGCAGCTTCATCGGGATGCCAAGTTGACCCTTCTACAGTCTGAAGAAGCATGATCAGAAATGGTCTTTGTTTAAGGGTAGCAGCTAAGAAACCACGTTTTTGGAAGGGGAACACGTTGAAAAGGCTAAGATATGCTAAAGCTCACAAAGATTGGAATGAAGATCAGTGGAAAAGAGTATTATTGTCACTTTCTTTACCTTTAAGAAAGAGTCCTGCCCTCTCCTCACTTGGCTATAAAGTATCAACCCACACACCTGTTCTTTGCTTGATTATTGAAGTGTATAGCTACTAGTGATTACACTTTGTACCTAGCTCTCTCAGAAGTCTTTCTGTCAACAGTTTGTTTGTTGAAACTTACTTACCAACTTTAAAAGTTACTAACTGGATTCCGCCGCTCCTCTCTGCAGCTCCACACTACAGCTCCTCTCTGCAGCTCCTCACTACAGCTCCTGTCTGCAGCTCCTCTGTGATCCACTTCAACCAGACGCTACCTCTCACAACTAAGCTGTTTCCAAACCGCAAGTATTTCCTATAAAGACTGTGTCCTAACAAGATTCTGTTTGCCTCTGCTAAAACTGAAACTAAGTACTAGAGACTTGCTTGTGAGACTGTATTCCTAACTATTTGCTCTAATCATTACTTGCTACACTAACAGCTCTGCTTACTACATGTCTAAACATGTGTGCCTCATTTGCTATTCAGTTAACCCCTGACATACTCACTTCTCCCACAGCCTCAGTAAAACCCTATCACTCTGTCTCTGAAAAGTGTTACCTTAACTGTGCTACAAACATATTTGATTCAAGCCTTTAATTACTGATCCCTGCTCTAAAACATAACTTTTAACTATATTTGTCTGCTACAGTAAACACTTTATGAAAAACCCTACCTTCTAAAGTGTATTCAGTAAAAACAGCTATCTCTTATGGTAACACCTTATGCATCAATTACATATGTTTAAGGATTTAAAGAGACAGCCACAAAACAACAATTTATATTACTGAAGTATACATACAGTTTATTTTTATATAGTAGCTCCCTGACAATTATGGAGTGACAAATCCAAGTGTGAAATTTTTGAGTCCAATTGTTGACAATATGTGAAAAGGAGAGTTGGAGAGAGATGGAAGGATGAGTGCTTGCAGCCTTCAGTGAAACATGATGGATGGTCTGTCCTGGTTTTGGGCTGCATTTCTGCCAGTGGTGTTGGCAATATTGTTCAAAATTGATGGAATCATGAATGCTGAAAAGTACAGACAGGTTTTATTTCATCATGCCATTCCTTCTGGAAAGCACCTGATTGGGAATGGTTTTATTTTTAAACATGAAGGAAGTATGGGATCATCTGGACAGAGAGAGAAAAAAAAGACAACCTAAATCTAAAGAAGAATTCTTAGAAGTTCTGAAAGAAGCCTGGTATAATATACCAGAAGATTACTTCAGAAAATGTCAGGACAGTCTCCCCAAGATGTGCTAGTGCCAAGTGAGGTCACACTAAATAATGACATTTGCCTGAGGAAGCCATTTTGTGTTATATTTTGTGTACATATAAAGAGACCAATATATATATATATATATATATATATATATATATATATGGATAGTTTTTAAAACAACAAATCTAATGGTGACCTAAGACTTTTGCACAATACTGTATATCTGTATATATCTATACCTACAATATCCCACAAAAGTGAGTACACCCCTCACATTTTTGTAAATATTTTATTATATCTTTTCATGTGACAACACTGAAGAAGTGGCACTTTGCTACAATAAAAACTAGTGAGTTGAGTTTACAGCCTGTATAACAGTGTACCTTTGCTGTCCCCTCAAAATAACTCAACACACAGCCATTAATGTCTAAATCGTTGGCAACAAAAGTGAGTACACCCCTAAGTGGAAATGTCCAAATTGGGCCCAAAGTGTCAATATTTTATGTGGCCACCATTATTTTCCAGCACTGCCTTAACCCTCTTGGGCACGGAGTTCACCAGAGCTTCACAGGTTGCCACTGGCGTCCACTGGCGTCCACTTTCACTCCTAAATATATATTTTTGTTACTTATAAGTATATTTTTTTGATTAACAGCGGGCAATATACTCTCCCTTTCTTCCAGTTAACGTGTGTTATAGATATCCCTTTTTGGATCAATTACTCATTTATATGACGTCTTCTAAATCCCTTTAATTATACACTTAGAAAAATTCTTTCACATATGTCTTCAACTTTAATAAATAAATATATATATACAGGGAGTGCAGAATTATTATTCAAGTTGTATGTTTTAGGATTAATTTTATTATTGAACAACAACCATGTTCTCAATGAACCCAAAAAACTCATTAATATCAAAGCTGAATAGTTTTGGAAGTAGTTTTTAGTTTGTTTTTAGTTATAGCTATTTTAGGGGGATATCTGTGTGTGCAGGTGACTATTACTGTGCATAATTATTAGGCAACTTAACAAAAAACAAATATATACCCATTTCAATTATTTATTTTTACCAGTGAAACCAATATAACATCTCAACATTCACAAATATACATTTCTGACATTCAAAAACAAAACAAAAACAAATCAGTGACCAATATAGCCACCTTTCTTTGCAAGGACACTCAAAAGCCTGCCATCCATGGATTCTGTCAGTGTTTTGATCTGTTCACCATCAACATTGCATGCAGCAGCAACCACAGCCTCCCAGACACTGTTCAGAGAGGTGTCCTGTTTTCCCTCCTTGTAAATCTCACATTTGATGATGGACCACAGGTTCTCAATGGGGTTCAGATCAGGTGAACAAGGAGGCCATGTCATTAGATTTTCTTCTTTTATACCCTTTCTTGCCAGCCACGCTGTGGAGTACTTGGACGCGTGTGATGGAGCATTGTCCTGCATGAAAATCATGTTTTTCTTGAAGGATGCAGACTTCTTCCTGTACCACTGCTTGAAGAAGGTGTCTTCCAGAAACTGGCAGTAGGACTGGGAGTTGAGCTTGACTCCATCCTCAACCCGAAAAGGCCCCACAAGCTCATCTTTGATGATACCAGCCCAAACCAGTACTCCACCTCCACCTTGCTGGTGTCTGAGTCGGACTGGAGCTCTCTGCCCTTTACCAATCCAGCCACGGGCCCATCCATCTGGCCCATCAAGACTCACTCTCAATTCATCAGTCCATAAAACCTTAGAAAAATCAGTCTTGAGATATTTCTTGGCCCAGTCTTGACGTTTCAGCTTGTGTGTCTTGTTCAGTGGTTGTCGTCTTTCAGCCTCTTACCTTGGCCATGTCTCTGAGTATTGCACACCTTGTGCTTTTGGGCACTCCAGTGATGTTGCAGCTCTGAAATATGGCCAAACTGGTGGCAAGTGACATCTTGGCAGCTGCACGCTTGACTTTTCTCAGTTCATAGGCAGTTATTTTGCGCCTTGGTTTTTCCACACGCTTCTTGTGACCCTGTTGACTATTTTGAATGAAACGCTTGATTGTTCGATGATCACGCTTCAGAAGCTTTGCAATTTTAAGAGTGCTGCATCCCTCTGCAAGATATCTCACTCTTTTTGACTTTTCTGAGCCTGTCAAGTCCTTCTTTTGACCCATTTTGCCAAAGGAAAGGAAGTTGCCTAATAATTATGCACACCTGATATAGGGTGTTGATGTCATTAGACCACACCCCTTCTCATTACAGAGATGCACATCACCTAATATGCTTAATTGGTAGTAGGCTTTCGAGCCTATACAGCTTGGAGTAAGACAACATGCATAAAGAGGATGATGTGGTCAAAATACTCATTTGCCTAATAATTCTGCACTCCCTGTATATATATATATTGTTTGGTGAAACTTGCTTTCACACACTTATAGCATTCACTATAGTACTACAGTTCCTGTACAAATAGGAATTCTTAAATTAAACACCTTCACACATAATGCTAGAACCACTGTCAGTTCCATGTTCATATAGTTCTCATAAGCAACACAATCGATTGAGAATCACACTAATACATATATTATCACTACATACACCTTTTTAAATGTTTTGTTTCATATAAATTATAAAATCTTCTAACTATCAAATATGTATTGAAAAGTATAATTTGTTATATTGATTAACTCTATACATATACTATGTATGATTACTACATTACCATTGGCTATTCCAACTTATGCTTAACCAATGAGGATTCAGCAAACGATATTTAAACTCAGTTTACCCAACAAGAGAGCATCTTGATAAAGGCCGGAATGGCTGAAACGCGTAGATTTGCTTACTTCTACTTTATCTTGTTATCCGTAATTAATGGTAGTAGGTCAGGTACATTGAGCCATTTTTTTAACAATATATGAGTGGTCTCTGTATGTATAATCCCTGTCCCAGGAGCTACCATTCAATGGCTAACTTGTTACTTTGGACATCCGCTAAAAACTACAGCTCTTCAAACAAGCGATTTCCCTTTTGACCCATAAACTGGATTTGGTAGTAGGACAAGGAGGTTGTCAAAATACCACTATACTAAATAGTGGGGTTACAAACAAATACCTCTGTCCCTTAATCTACCTATGTACTGTTTTAATTGAAACATAGATCTCAAGGGAATGTGTTAAAATCTATAACGGACAATTTGAACACACTTCTCCTAAGTGGACAATTGCTGTTTACAAGATATCTCACTGCAGCGACATTGGATTTCCTATACTGCTCAGAGCCCTATCATTTGTACTTTTGTGTTCTTTCTCCAGCCGCAATTATGAGCATCCATTACGGACTTTGAATTCCACCTTAACGGGAAAGACTTTTACACCAGGCATCAAACTGTATACATTCTAAATGTCAACTGCATCGTACATTTTAAACATGAGACTTATTGTAAGTATCTATACCAAATTGCAATTCTGGCACAATGTCTGTATTTTTTAATGCTGTATCTTTTTTAATGTAATGATCAAACTGATGCATCTACTACCAATATTTTATATTGTAACTTTCATTGTTTTAAATATCCATTAATAAAATTACATTTTTATCGACACACATATTTATCATCTTATATCAATGCACATTATTATTTTTTTATTTATCATATGGATGATAGTAATTTAATCAAAAAGAGATCTCTATTTTCTGTTTCATACAGTGCTATCCCTCCCTATTATTTTTTAATATTTTTTTTCATTACATTTAGGTTTGCAGTTAGGAGGTCTGCTTTCCATTTAGGATCAGCCTTTAGAGAATTATTTAGAGTGTAGTATCTTTAATCCCTTTATTTCCTTCCACTTCCATGACGACATCACAAAGCTGGTGGATGTTAGAGACCTTGCGCTCCCCCACCTTCCGTTTGAGGATACCTGACAGATGCTCAATAGGGTTTAGGTCTGGAGACATGCTTGGCCAGTCCATGATCTTTACCCTCAGCTTCCATAGTAAGGCAGCGGTCGTCTTCGAGGTGTGTTTGGGGTCATTATCATGTTGGAATACTGCCCTGCGGCCCAGTCTCCTAAGGGAGGGGATCATGCTCTGCTTCAGTATGTCACAGTACATGTTGGCATTTATGGTTCCCTCAATGAACTGTAGCTCCCCATTCCCGGCAGCGCTCATGCACGCCTTGACCAGGACACTCCTACCACCATGCTTGACTGTAGGCAAGACACACTTGTCTTTGTACTCCTCACCTGGTTGTCGCCACACATGCTTGACACCATCTGAACCAAATAAGTTTATCTTGGTCTCATCGGACCACAGGACATGGTTCCAGCAATCCATGTCCTTAGTCTGCTTGTCTTCAGCAAACTGTTTGCGGGCTTTCCTGTTCATCATCTTTAGAAGAGACTTCCTTCTGGGTTGACAGCCATGCAGACCAATTTGATGCAGTGTGCGGCATATGGTCTGAGCACTGACAGGATGACAAATCACCCCTTCAATCTCTGCAGCAATGCTAGCAGCACTCAAACATCTATTTCCCAAAGAAAACCTCTGGATATGATGCCGAGCACATGCACTCAACTTTTTTGGTCTACCATGGTGAGGCCTGTTCTGAGTGGAACCTGTCCTGTGAAACCACTGTATGGTCTTGTCCACCATGCTGCAGCTCAGTTTCAGGGTCTTGGCAATCTTCTTATAGCCTAGGCCATCTTTATGTAGAGTAACAAATCTTTTTTTCAGATACTCAGAGAGTTCTTTGCCATGAGGTGCCATGTTGAATTTCCAGTGACCAGTATGAGAGAGCGTGAGAGCGATAACACCAAATTTAACACACCTACTCCCCATTCACACCTGAGACCTTGTAACACTAACCAGTCACATGACACTGTGGAGGGAAATGGCTAATTGGGCCCAATTTGGACATTTCCACTTAAGGGTGTACTCACTTTTGTTGCTAACGGTTTAGACATTAATGGATGTGTGTTGAGTTATTTTGAGGGGACAGCAAATTTACACTGTTATACAGGCTGTACACTCACTACTTTACATTGTAGCAAAGTGTAATTTCTTCAGTGTTGTCACATGAAAAGATATAATAAAATATTTACAAACATCTGAGGGGTGTACTCACTTTTGTGGGATACAGTATATATAATCTTCTACATATATACTGTATGTATAGATAGATATATATTGTATCAAAATACCATCAGATATATGTAGAAATATGTAATTAAGAATAAATAGAATATATTTTGATATGTGAAGAACATTGGAATGTGAAATATTCATAATTTCATGTCGGGTTAGTGCATGAGTAGGGTATTTTGCTTAGTTTTTTCCTCTTTTTTTGCTCCATTGACTTTTATGGGGAAATACATTAACGTGATCCCAATATTTGAAGTTCGGCTTTTTGCATGCATCAGGTTAGTTTGCGAGCAACAAACTTTTCACTTTCAACTTGTAATATGAGTGCTACTTGATGCTCTCTTAGAAGCTTACTTCTAGCAGAGTTAGCGCAAGAGCGTTAAACACCACTCCACTTGTAATCTGGCCCACTTTTTTTTGCCTACTTCAGTACTTCAATATGTGAATGCTATATCTTTATAGCTCTTTCATCTTCCTTTCTCAATGTTTTCCCCTTTTCCTTTATGGTTCAGTATTCAGTTTTACCACCTCCCCTTTACCACTGCAGATCCTGTTTTTGAAGTCAATGGGAGCGTGACATCAACACCCACATCACTGAAATTGCAGCTTGTCTGCATTTTGCTGTGGGGGGAGGCCCTATTCGTAGTGTGCCTACACGGCACAGACAGTGCCCCTGAAACTAAAATTAGTTTCTGTGTAGGCACACGTCAAATATTGCTGTGGGGACCTAAGCTTATTTACACATACACTAACAAGCTCCGGCGATGTAGTTTCGGCAGCTGATGGCTAGCGAGACAAACATGGTCGCTACCCTCCTTGCAAACTGCACTTTGCTGCTTTCCCACTAGCACGCCTCGCTTACTTCCCCTGAACGCCTATAACTACATCACACCTAAGCCTCGCTACCTTCCACTCATTGTCTACACCTACAAAACAGCTAAGCTACACTCCCCCTGCACCACCCAGCCAACTCCCCTTGACCACCTACACTTACGTGTAGTGTGATAGGAGCGCCTAAAGGTGGATTCCTGCTGCTAAAAAAGTTCTTCCCTCAAAGAGAACTAAATGGTGGATAAGAAGAAAAAATGGGGTTTATTTAGCAGCGCTAAAAAAAGCTAGGAAATGATGATACCAATCTAATTTATGTTTTATACAATCTAGTTTATTTAAAAATTCTTATAACACATAAAAACAACAGCAAATGCTTTTCCTAATTAATAAAGGGACGTCTCCCTTATTCAACACTTATAAAAACAGACTATAACCATATAATCCTAGAATTCCAGGTATAAAGGAATTAATTATATAGATAACATATGGCAAGCAACAAATTTCTAAGATAAATGGAGAATTGAATATTTAAAAGGCACAAATGTATCAATCCTAACAGCTTTACAGTTCTTCAGTAACAAATACAGTTATAAAGTTACACAGTTACTTTCCTTGGACATATAATTGGCTCAGGTGTGCTGGATAGTTAAAAAGGCAAAAAACAGCCGTTATTCTGATTTAGGTGCCAAAGCAATCGTGGTTAATGGAAATGGTTAATTTAACAGATGAATACCTTGATGTCTTTAAAGTTCAGTTTGCGTGTTTTAAAAAACGTAGTGCAAATTAGTGTAGAGGTACCTTAATCTGTCCTGGTTGCAACCGCTGATATTCTTCACTGTGAGGGATTCACAGACTGTTTGTTCCTGGTGCTTCTGATAAGTCACCTGACCTTCTCTTTGATTCAGAGGTCAGGGGTGATGATCCGTTCTGGTGATGTAGTTATACTTTTTTTTTTGTTTTCCTTTCTTCTTATAGCCCAAATATTGTTTTCATCTGGGTTCCCTCAGACTTCTTAAGGTTTGAAGAAATCTTTGGTCAGTGTTTAGCAGTAACACCGTATTCCCTGAAGTTACCAAAGGTAGATTTTAACTTGCAGGGTCAGGAGAAAAGTTTAAAGTTGCAGGGTCACACAGCTTTGTGACAGTAGTAAATGAAGTTTAGTAGAGTGTAGCAGGTCCCATTCAACGCGTTTCACCCTTCTGGGCTTTATCAAGAATGCTTATCCTGCTAGCTTCTGGCTTTTTAATGGTATGAATGTGTTTTGATTGGTTCCTTCATTTCCTTTTGATTTCTATCAACACCTGTGTGGCTTCCAATGTAAAGGTGGACTTTATTTAAGTTGGTAATGATTGTTTCTGTGTTGTTATTTATTTACATCATACACAAGGAAGAGAACTTATCATTTCTGCTTTATTAGCATTCACACAATTCAACTTATATATTTCAATTCTAAAGTGCCTTTATTAGATAATATACATTTAGAATCATCAATCCCATATCTAGAATTATTGTTAGTGGGTAAAAATTAACGATATATACATATTCCTTTTCAACAAAGGATAGTAAGTTCAACAATTTATAAATTTGTAACAATTTAAAAATGGACGAAACGAAAATATAAGAATCAGAATCGTCATTCCCATATCTAGAATTATTGTTAGTGGGTAAAAATTAACGATATATACATATTCCTTTTCAACAAAGGATAGTAAGTTCAACAATTTATAAATTTGTAACAATTTAAAAATGGATGTACAATTAAATCAGAAATTATCAATCCCATAACTAGAGTTATTGCTAGTGGGTACAAATATGGCTTATTCAATTAATTTATTGATTTTAGGGGGATAAAAATTCCTTTTTGATTACTAGAAAAATGAATTTATATAGGGCTTGTACTATCTTTGCCCAAGGTAAATTGAAATTTTATTGCTTATTTAATGTATGTGAGTATTTTCTATATAAGTGGCTGATTTAACCTGGAAAATGTTCGCATATTGTAAGAGACTTTTATAAGAAAGGGGAAATGTCTATCTCAGAGTTCAAGCCTCCAGGTTGGAGGGTATTCATTAGGTATATAATTTCAGCTTCTGCCTTCAGGAGTTTATTTTCCCAGTTTCCCCCTCTCCAGTCGGGGTGAACTTTTTTAATTCCCCAATATTTAAAATCTTTAAGGTTGTTGTTGTGTACTTCCCTAAAGTGGCGATAGATATAAGGGTCAAGGTTACCCCTATCTATGCAAGAGAGGTGATCCCTTATCCTTTCACTGAGCATTCTGGTTGTTTCTCCTATGTAAATTTTTTTACATGAACATTGAATGGCGTAAATAACGCCTTTATCTTGACATCTAATTGTGTCTCTTATTTTGAAAGTAAAGTTTTAAAATCTTTTGTTTACTACTAAATTTACAGGCCCGGCATCTAAAACAGGGGAAAAAAACATTTAAAGGATTTCCGTCTAGGCACCTTTGAGTGTCTTTCTTCTTTATGCTTTTCAATTGACTGGGAGCCAGTAGGCTCTTTAAATTCTGTGCTTTCCTATATATTATTTTTGGGTTTTCCCCCACTTTTCCCCCTATGATGGGATCAGTTTGTACTAAGTGCCAATGTTTTTTTAAAACTCTTTGGATGTTTAGGTTGTCATGACTGAACTCAGTTATAAAGGGCACATTAATTTCATCTTGATTTTCTTTGATATCTTTTGTTTTATATTCTAAGAGGTCCCTCCTTACTTTCTTATCTACCTCTTGTTTAGCTTCATTGATTACTTCTGGACTATATTCTCTTTCTAAGAATTTCCTTTCTAAGATCTTTATTTGATCCTGATAATCTGTCATTCTTGAGCAATTCAGTTTAATTCTTAAATATTGCCCTTTAGGGACATTGTCTTTCCACTTTTTCATGTGGCAGCTGTTATAATGGATTAGATTATTGGCATCCACCTTTTTAAAATGTGTTTTGGTTATTAATTGGTTTTCTACAATTTCGATATCTAAGTCCAAGAAGGTGATTTGGCTTTTGCTATAGTTACTGGTAAAGGATAGTCCCATTTCATTTTTATTCATATCTGTCAGAATAGTGTTTAGATCAGTTTCACTACCCCCCCATATAAAGAACAGGTCACACCTACACTTACGTCACACCTAACCTACACACCCACGAGTCCCTAATACCACCTTCACTGAAGTAATATCTTAACTACACTCCCCTGGAATGCCCAGCTAACTGCCTACTGTCAAAAACTAACTAATTATTATAAACTATACTATAAATAATAAACCTCCCCATTATAACTATGAAGCTATGTCGCTAAAGTTATAATCAATTTTTTAGATAATGTTTTAGAGAGATGCGCTAAAACGTCGTTGGCCGACCGCTGGAGGGCCAGCAAAACCTCACCAGCCTAGCTGGGCTGCTCAAACTCAGCACTGGACCGGAATTGAGCCCTGGTATGCCGCTTCTTAAAAGAGTTGTTGATCGAGTAGGGTGCAACGAATCGAGTCAGTCTTTTAGCATGTTGTCGGCAATTTGATGAGGCACCTAGAGATACAACTTGATTGGGGGTGCTACCATCTGGGAGGAATGGGGAACCAGATTAAAGAGAAATTTTAAAAAATCAGACAAGCTTATCATCTATCAAATAACAAAATATTAAACAACATTCTTTGTGGATGAAAAATCCCCATCAAATCTCTAGAACTCTCCAAAATGTCCATGGCCATTCCTTCAAGTTATCTTTCATTCTATCTAGTGAAACTACCATAACAAAACAGACATACAAATTTCATAATTGTTAACATTTACATAGACTGTTCTATAAGTGTGTTGCAGTTGTACTTGTTTTTCCATGTGCTTATGGCTCATGTTTGATGTGCAAAATATGATGTGTTGGCATATTTTTTCTTCTCACAGCAGCAAACTCATACAGACATTAAACTTCAATACAAGCAATATCGACACCCACCTTACCTGGAAGCAAACTCAGACAGACATTAATCTTTACTATAAACACCCTCCTTTCCCGCAAGGTAACCTCTCCCATTCCTGTCTACAGTCAAGAAATGTGTAAACATGCTTTCCACATTTGTTTTGGGGCCATTTTACAAACTCTCTTTTTCCTACTCTGTTGTTATATCAGATTCCTATAATCTCATGCAGCTAATTGTTAATGGTAGGAACACTCATTGTCGAAAATGATGAAAATATAAATGAAGATTTCCTAAAATGATTTCGCCTTTACATTATTATTATTTTTTATTATACTTTATTTATAAAGCACCAACATATTCTGCAGCGCTGTCCATAGGTACAATTCATTTAGATAAAACAATGTTATAAAACTTGTAAGAGACAAGACAAAATTTTACAAACACATACAGGAGGAATTAAGGACCCTATTCCTTTGGGAATTTACAATCTAGAAAGGTAGGAGGTTGAGAAGCAGGATGTGAGGACTGCAAGATTAAGAAAAATGATAATGCAGAGTTAGATGAGGGAAATGTTAGGTAAGTGAAATTAATTTATTATTGAGTTGGGTGGTAGGCTTCTCTGAACAACAAATTCTTCAGGGAGCATTTAAAAGAAGAAAGATTAGGGGAAAGCCTGACAGGATGAGGGAGAGTGTTCCAGAGGGTAGGTGCTGCATGACAGAAGTCCTGCAGTCTAACATGGGAAGAGGTGATAGTCGAAGATGCAAGGAGCAGGTCATTATTGGATCTTAGTGGGTGGGCTGGAGTATACTTGTTGATAAGAGAGGATAGGTAGTGGGGACCGACATTGGTGAGAGCTTTGTATGAAAGGGTGAGAATTTTTAATTTAATTCTGCTGTGAATGGGGAGCCAATGATGGGACTCACAGAGATGTGCAGCAGATACAGAGCGACGAGACAGGTGGATCAGCCTGACAGAGGCATATAAGATGGATTGAAGGGGGGAGAGGCGGGAAAGAGGAAGGCCAATAAGTAGGTTATTGCTGTAGTCAAGTCGGGAAATAACAAGGGAGTGGATTATTTGCTTTGTGGTGTTAGCGCTCAGAAAAGGGCGGATCTTGGAAATATTGCATAGGTGGCTGTGGCAGGATGAAGAAAGCGATTGGATGTGGGAGATTTGAGTCAAGTGTAACTCCGAGGCAGCAGACTTGGAGTGATGGGGAGATGGTGATGCCGTCAACAGAGATGGAAAAGTCAGAAGTTGGCGTAGAGCTTGAGGGGGGATTAGAAGGAGCTCAGTCTTGGACATGTTAATCTTTAGGTGGTGAGAGGCCATCCAGGAAGAAATACCAGATAAGCAGTCGCTGACATGAGAAAGGACAGAGGGAGAGAGAGCAGGGGTAGAGAGGTAGATCTGGGTGTCCTCAGCGTAGAGGTGATATTTAAAGCCATAACTGTTGATACATTTACCCAGTGAAGAAGTATAAATGGAGAAGAGTAGAGGACCCAGAACAGATCCTTGAGGTACTCCAACAGACAGAGGCATTGGAGAGGAGGAGTCATCAGCAAATGACACAGAAAAAGACCTGTGAGAAATATGAGTGAATCCAAGAAAGAGCAGTGTCACAGAGGACAAAAGAGCTAAGGGTCTGTAGAAGAAGGTGGTGGTAAACTGTGTCAAAGGCAGCTGAGAGGTCAAGTAAGATGAGTATGGAGTAGTGGCCATTACTTTAAAGCAGAAAGAAGATCGTTAGTAACCTTGGTAAGGGCAGTCTCAGTTGAGTGTTTGGGGCAGAATCCAGATTGCAGGGGGTCAAGCAAGTTGTTGGTGGACAGGAAGTGGGTTAGGCGATTGTTAGTTTTTCAAGGAGTTTTGATGTTAGTGGAAGCAGTGATATGGGGCAGTAGCTTTCAGGAGAGTTAGGGTCAAGGGAGGGTCTTTTGAGTATGGGAGTGACCTTTACATGTTTGGAATAAGATGGGAATGAACAGGTAGAGAGAGATAGGTTGAAGATGTGAGTGAGAGCAGGAGTGAGGGTGGAAGACAGGGGAGTATTAGATGGGAAGCGATAGGGTTGAGCGGGCAGGTAGTGAGGAGAGAGGAAGATAGTAGCGAAGAGACTTCATTCTCAGTGGCTGGATGGAAAATGCAGAGGCTGGCAGAGGGAGTAACTGGGCCTGTTGTTGGAAGTTTGCAGTTTGGTGTTGGGATGTTTTTTAGGATAGTACATGTTTTGTTTAAAAAGTAGTCTGCCAGATATTGAGCACTAAAGACAGACGGGGTGGTTGAGCAGGTTGGTAGAGGAGAGAGTTAACAGTAGAGAAGAGTCATTTAGGGTTTGAGGAAAGAGTAGATATGAGAGAAGAGAAGTAGGTTTGCTTGGCTAAATGAAGGGCAGAAGTGTATGAACGAAGAATAAACTTATAGTGCATGAAATCAGATTCAGAATGAGTTTTTCTCTAGGCACGCTCAGCAGTACATAAGCATTTTTGCATATAGCGTGTTTGCTGAGAGCCAGTGTGATGTTTTGCGCAGTTGGGGAGGGGCAAGTGTGTCTAGTGCCGAGGAGAGACTTTTGTTGTAGTGGGCTGTAGCAAGATCAGGGCAGTTTATAGTGGAAATGTGAGGGAAGAGATCTTGAATGATTTTTGAAAATTGGAGCGGATCCAGAGTGTGTAGATTTCTACAGGATCGGGAGTGGTATGGAGCATTGTGGGGTCTGAAATGGAAAAAGGGCGACAGGTTAGGCCAGATACAGAGCAGAGATAGGAAAATACCAGGTTGATGGAGTGTCCATCACGGTGAGTAGGGAATAGGGTGGATTGTGAGAGACTGAAAGAGGATGTTAGTGATAGAAGTTTAGAGGCAGCAGGGGCAGATGGGTTGTCAATGGGAATGTTCAAGTCCCCAAGGATTATGGTTGGTATATTTGTAGAGAGAAAGTGAGGAAGCCAGGCGGCAACGTTGTCAAGGAATTGGGAGGTCAGCACAGGAGGGCAATAAATGACTGCCACTCAGAGGGAGAGGGGGGAGAACAGGCGAATACAGTGGACTTTAAAGGGGGAGAAGGAGAGAGATGGTATTGGAGGTAGGTACTATTAAGTAGAATAATGGTGATAGATGGCGCTGGTCTGTTTGATAATTTTTCTCTAGTGAATGAAGAGAAAAAGGCTTGAAGTGTATATAAAAGCCAATTAATAATGGTGCAGTATACTCACTCTGTAAGTTGCATAATATATGCTGGTCTGGAGTATGATATCAGGTGGCAGTTATCCCGAGGATTTCCATATTAAAGGAGAATCCGGCCGTCACAGCAAGAAAAATAGCAATCTTCCAGCTTAGATAAAAAAAGGTTTATTGGCTCAACGCGTTTCAACGTTTTTCTCACGGAGTGAGTATACTGCACCATTATTAATTGGCTTTTATATACACTTCAAGCCTTTTTCTCTTCATTCACTAGAGAAAAATTATCAAACAGACCAGCGCCATCTATCACCATTATTCTATTTGCATACAGTCACTGAGGAGAGACTGCAAGACGGCAGCGGTCTAATTTAAAGGAGAGTATCAGTTCTTAGTTCATATGTTACAGAATATTGTGTCTTTTTCCATCTTGCATTTCTGTATATTGTTGTATACAGGTACTATTAAGTGCAAGAGAGGGAGAGCAGGATCCCAACACCGCCGCCATGTTTCTCACCTGGCCTCGGTGTATGACTAAAGTGGAGGCTACCATGTGTGAGAGCAGCAATGGAAACAGTGTCAGAAGAAGATAGCCAGGTTTCGGTAATTGCTAAAAGGGTGAAAGCATTTGATAGAAACAGGTCATGGATGGTTGTAAGTTGCAGACAGAATAAGAGTTCCATAGTGCACAAGTGAAAGGAGTGTGTGCGTATGGGATGCATTGCATGGAAATGAGGTTATGTGTGTTGCTTTTATTAAGGTTTCTATAAGGAGTGTGTGATTAGGTAATGGTGGGAATGAGGGTGGGCCCAGGATTTGGAGAGATGTCGCCTGATGCTAATAGCAGCAAGATGGAAAGTAAGAGTATGTGAGAATTAGATTTATAGCAGTTTATTGATATAGATTTTAAAATAGAAAGTAGTTCATGAGAGCTAAAGTATGGAGAAGAAAGGAGAGAGGGACCAATATAAACTGCATGTGGAGAAGAGTAAGGTATGAGCATGTGAGCCTGATTGTGGAATAGGCATGAGACTGTTAAAAGGAAAAGCAATCCTAAAAACATAGCAGAAGAATAAGTGGGGAAAAAAAAACAACAAAAAAACTGTTTGAAATGAAAATATTTTGCTAGCCTCAAATCTTCTTCAATTCTTGTCTAATTTTCAGTGCTGCCACTTAAAGATGGTCACTTAGACAGATGGGAACAATGAGGTTCCTTGGACATCTCACAAGCATCTAGGAATCTGAACCAATGTCTTTGTGTTTCCATATCTACATTTTGTAGAGCATAGCAAATCAAAAGATCTCTCCAATATTACAAGTTTTTATTCACAAATGTTTAGACAGAAATATTTCTATGATAGCAGATTACTTATCAGGCCTAAGCAATATTTAGCTGGGGTTCAGACTCCAGTGATTAGAAAACACACACGCATGTATTTGTTCCATTAGATCTGTTTGCATCTCTCTAATCTTTCAGATTCACCTATGTTAAATTTGGCATCCAATCCATGGTATCCATCACTTCTGGACATACAGGTTCAACTTACTATTCTTTTTGTGGTGATTCCCAACATTTTTTCAGATCCAGAAAGCAATTCTCAGATTCTCAAATCCCATTGATTCTTTTGATTAGCCACATGGAATATTTTAGGGGATCCTGGGCTATCAGTAGCTTTTCAGAAAAAGCTGATGTGCTCTTAAAGAAATTCTGGGCTCCAGGCACCTGTAAGTTTAATCTTTCACCATGGGTCAGATGACATTTTTGGTTTAAGAGCTTTGTATCCCTTTTCAAAATCTTTAATTAATTTATATTATTTTTGTATGTGGTTTAGGTTTACAGATCCATTAATCTGGTGCATTTGTCAATTTCATTGAGTCACTTACCTATTAAGAATTATCCAGTTGGTCACCATCCTCACACCAGTAGAATCATGGAAGTCATTTATTTAAAAATCCCCTTGCAGCATAATATTCACTCTTTTGGTATGTGAATTTACCTTTCTCCCTTCTTAAATCTATTCTCCTAACTACAAATTTTACCTTAAACAACTATCTGCTAAACTTACCACTCATCTCTGTTTTTTTCCTTTTCACAGGATTTCAGATGTTAAAGCTTTATGTTATAACTCCAAGAGATTTTCTCCTGATGGTTCGTTTTTATTTCTCAAAGAAATAGAATTTTATCTTCCTATATTTTAAATCCTTGCTTTCATAGCAACCTGAACTTTGTGTAGTTGATTGGTTCAAAAAGTATGAATCAAGAACTAAACATGTTAGTACCCTCTTTATACTCCTTTTATCTGTTATCCCCTCCTCATTTTCCTGTCTATTCCACATATATAACTGGATGGGTAAAGTATTATCTTCCTCTACTTTGCGTTCATCAACAAACTTAACTTTGTGCAGTTGATTATCCTAAAGAGTATAAATCTTCAACTAAAATGTTTTGTTCTTCTCATCATACTTCCTTTTTATCTTTTTACCCCCTCCTCATTTTCCTGTTTCTTCCACATATTTAACTAGATGGGTAAAATGGTTAATGTCAAGCTGATGTGGACTCTCAATTTTCTGCCCAATCTATTAGAAGTTCCTCCGCTTCCAAAGCAGTCTTCAAGTATTATTATTATTGCTTACCTTGAACATACAATGCTTGTATGCTTGAAACATACAAAATATGAGTTTCTGATCTTGTAATAAAATTAGGACACATTGATCATTAAATTGTTACTGGGACTATGCACAATGTTGCTTTCCTCAAAAAGTGTCCTTACTGTTCTCTGTTTTCCCAGCTCTGTTTTGTCTTTTATGTTTTCTTATCCCTTAAATATTACTGTTTTTTTAATAAGTTTCTTGTCATTATTATATTAAAATGGGCAGGAAAATAGGTTTAAGCACAAATATTTGTCATTGTGTCTTTACTAAAAATAATATTGTTTTGACACCAAGTTAGGATAACTGTAATCCGACATGTTTAATCTTACTTATGTATTTTTTTTAAATGCCAGCACTTTACAAATAGGGATGCTAATTCTAATAATTAGATTAACAACTCTTGCTCTTAATTAATATACAGATACAGTAAGTGTATTTTTGTAACACATTAATAATGTGAACGTTCATTCATTTATTCCTTCAACATTTTGAATTCTTGAGTAAATTAATGAGTTATTTCAAGTGCTGGAATGAATTATGAGATTACTCAGAAATAAGTGGGTTAATTATTAACAGCAAATTAATATCATCCTATAAAACGTAGGTGTCATTGTTTAAATTATAGAGCTTAGTGATGATACTCAATCAGGGTAAACAAAACACTTTTAGCCTAGGTAACAATTCCATTATACAAGTCTAGTCTTAAAGAATGTGTTATATTCTAGGGTAAGGGATCAATTTCTACCTTGCTCAGTTTTTCCTTGAAGAGAAGAATGCTTACTGCTGAGACTTGAGTGGAAACTATGAAGTGTGAATGAGGCAAGGAAAGAAAAGAACAAATGAACAGTAACAAAGATATAATGCAAATCACAAGATCATCAATATGATGGGAATATATGTACTACATTTTAACAGAAATTCCAATGGATTCTTACTTGCAATGATATTGTTTGCATTTATTGAATGGTTTGTATAGTAATACTTTATGTTTTGCATTTCTTTTTTTGCACACATAGGGCTAGATTACGAGTGGCGTGCTAAGTGTAGCGAGAAAGTATAAAAGGTATTTTGCAGCTCTTTGCGCAAATAGTGCATATATTACGAGATTAAAGTAAACACGTTTGCTTGAGCCCAATGTCATTTAACACTAATTAGGTTTGCGTGAATTCAGAGTTCTGGCTAACTGTTATGCGAGACAAAGAAGCTGTACAAAACACATCGAAAATACATTGAAAAGTGCAGTTACACTCATAATAATACTGTTTATCAAGGCTCAAAGATATGAGGGGGCGGATTTACTAAATGTTGGACGGACATGATCCGCTGTAGAGGATCATGTCTGCCCGACATCGCTAAATGCCGACAGCATACGCTGTTGGCATTTACCATTGCACAAGCATTCCTAGTGAAATGCTTGTGCAACGCTGCCCCCTGCAGATTGGCGGTCAATCGGCTGCTAGCAGGGAGTGTCAATCATTGATTGCTATCCGCCGCCTCAGAGGTGGCAGATGAGTTAAGGAGCAGCGGTCTTACGACCTCTGCTTCTTAACTCCTGTTTCCAGCAATATGGAAACTACGGGGGTAGATAGCAGCATCCGCTGTTTGTTAAATCTACCCTGAGGTATCAGGTGTTAGAAAAAAAAAGGGCTTTAAGATAGAATATATACATACACATATCTAAATATGTATATGTATGTATGAATATATATATATGTGTGTGTGTGTGTGTGTGTTTGTATGTGTGTGTACATATGTATTTATGTTTTTAACTGTATATTTTCTGTACATACCTAACATTCCAATGTTCTTCACTTACAGGATAATATCATTTTTATTTTAAATGCATATTTCTATATATATATATATATTCATATACCGGTATAAATATTCATATAGATATATAGGTAAAGATATGTATTTTACATTAACAGTATCATATATATATATATATATATATATATATATATATATATATATATATATATATATATATATATATATATATATATAAAAAAAACATCAATAGTGGTGAAGCACTCCAGATATTCTGCAGGACTGTCAGCGTCCGTAGTGCCCAGGGTGCACATCAAAACATAACATATCATCAAGCACAGAGAAGGCACTCACTGGGTCTTATCCAAAAAACAACTTTTAATAAGTGACGTTTCGGGGTTACCCCCATTTTCAAACAAACATACCGCATATAGTTATGTACTCACCCACCAATTATAGTGAACAAATATTTTGAAGTGCAGAGCGGCGCTGCCGACAGCTTTCCCGGAAGTGACTCCTCCCCCAAGGTTGCGTTACGTAACATCTGTAACCCTGGCAACCCAACGCTAAATCAGCAGCGCCTATTAAAATAAGACAAGCCGTGTAAACATAATATGGCATCTGGTAACATTGTATCATTATATTCATCCTCAACAGGGTACTATGTCTTAATAGATCTATTGTACACACTTATGGAGGGAAGCATCTTGTTAGCTGGGAGCGGATCCTAAAATATGATCTATACAGAGTGATAGCTAATATAATATTCCAATTGCAACATGATGGACTATGGCAAAAAACACTTTTTGACTGGATGAATGAAAAAAATGCTAGTGTATGTATATCATAGAATAGCCTATGTTCAAACAAAAATATGATGTAAACTATTTCTGATATCCTAGATCTATTCTTGTATATTCGCATAAAAAATTATTTCTTTAACAGTATTATCAATATAGGAAAATTGGGAAAGATTTTTGAAAAAAGATTTTTGAAAAAGTTGCATAAATGCTATATCATAAACAAACAGTAATATAATGTTGTAAAAATCAATGTTATAAAAACATTATTACAAATATTATAAAAAAGCGTTATAAAAAGCAGTGCCAGTCTAAATGTACGTTCAGACCCTGTGGTGTCATAGTACCCAGGGTATGTATCCATCTGGCTTCCCGTTGTAGTAGCAACTTTGCTCTATCTCCTCCTCGTGTCAGCGGCAGTACGTGGTCTATAATTATGTATTTTAGATCTCTAGTTGTGTGTTTTGCTTGCAAAAAATGTCTTGCCACCGGCTGATCAGAGTCTCCCTTATCAATTGCTTTTCTAATAGCAGACCGGTGGTTCGCCATCCTGGTCCTGAGATCATCAACTGTCTTTCCTAGATAAATAGACCACAAATGCAATGCAGGAGATATATTATAAAGTTGGTTGTGCATGTTACTCTGTATTTGATAGGAAAACTTCTTGTATCCTATGGATGATTAAAACTGTTACCCGTTGTCAATCCACCACAGGTAGTGCAGCCCAGACACCTACAGCAGCCTGGTTTGTTCTGTAACCTTGTGTTCTTAATATAGCAATTCCTAGGGTCAGTTTTGATCAATGTATCTCTTTAGGAGTGGGCCTTTTGATATCCTATTTTAGGTGGATCCATTTTTTGGAAAGGCAGTTCTTTATCCGTCGTTAATAGGGTCCAATTATCCCTCATATTTCGTACAAAATCATTGTTTCCCAAGGTGAAGGTGGTAATGAATGTCATTCTATCATCCTCTTTGGAGTATTCTTTTGCTTTTAGAGTATCTTGTTGTGTAAGGTGCTGGGTTTCTTCCATGCATTCTTTTAGTAGATCCTTCTAAAAGCCCCTTGCAGCAAATGTACTTTCCATTTCCAATAGTTGTTCATTTTTTAACTCAGGGTCTGTATTGTTTCTAATTGTCCTTTTGTATTAGGATACTGGCAATGCTCTTTTTAAACTGGAGGGTGACAACTTGTGGCATGCAATACTGAGTTTTTGTCCGTAGCCTTTGAATAAAGTGTGGTACAAATTCTTTTGTTCTGTTTGTATATCCGAAGATCCAAAAAGTCGACAGTATTTTTGTTGTATGTTAATTTAAATTTCACTGTTGGATGTATATTGTTTAGCTCCTCTATCCACTGTTAGAATCCCTCCTCTGATCCTCTCCATAGTAGGAACAGATCATCGATATACCTACAAAATAATGTTATTCTTGTGTCCTGAAAGAGATCAGTGCCGATGTTTTCTAGTTCTGCCATAAACAAATTCACATAGCATGGGGCCACATTGGATCCCATAGCCATCCCAGCGATTTGCAAAAAATAGTCTCTCTCAAAGCGAAAATAATTCAGTTCTAGACAGACCCTGAGTAGTTCTATAAGAACATCAGTGGTGGGTCCTATATATGGATAGTTTTGTAGATGGTTCCTTACAGCCCTTATCCCCTCCTCATGAGGGATCACGGTGTATAGGGATGTAACATTCAATGCAACCAGTATCACTTCCTCATCCACTTCTGGCTGTTATAGAAAAAGTTGTATCATACTTGTGAAATCCAAGAGAAATTGTGTGGTGTTACGCACTAGAGGTTCAAGAGCCCTGTCCATATAGGTAGCTATAGGCTGAAGTAATGACCCTATTGCAGAAAATATTGGTCTACCCGGCAGTGCTTCTAATCTTTTATGAACCTTTGGAAGCATATATAACACCGGTATTCTTGGAAAGTCAGTGACCATATAGGCCCTTAGATTTGCATCAATGTAGTTGCCTGTCAGTAAATCGTTGGTAAGGTCATCCAGTTGTTTTTTTAAATTGCATTGTAGGATCTCCTTTCCGACGTTTATATGTAGTAGAATCGTTAAGTTGTCGCATTACTTCATCCTTGTAATCCCTGTAATTTAATAGGACAAATGCTCCTCCCTTGTCCGCTTCTCGTAGGACTATGTTGTTGTCCCTCTGTAGTGTTCTGATAGCTTCCCTTTCTTTTTTGGAGGGATTGTTTCTTTAGGGTACAGTATTAGTGAATGTATCTGTTGTTTTTTGTACCATTAGACAAGAGAATGTTTTTATTTATGCATTGTTGCTCTGTGGGTCAAAGGATCCTTGTTTTTTAAAGGTGATGTCATCATCGAGTCTGCTTTGATCCTTAAAAAATTCTTTTAGTATTAACTTTCTGGTGAATTTTTGTGTATCCACATATAGATCAAATGCATTTACTTTTGTAGATGGTACAAAAGAAAGTCCTTTGTCAAGAACATTTGTTTCGTCACTGATTAGGACATGTTCTCTGAGGTTGATAATCAGATTCATGTCCTGTTCCCCCTCCGGAGTAATCTTGGGGTCTGCCAATACCCCCCCTCCTGGTGCGCCACCTCTGCCTTCCTCGTTTTTTGAACAAGTCGTCATCCCAGATCTACTGGTCTCCTATGTCGTCACGGTTGAATTGATATTATCTGAGTCTAAACTGTTACCAGATGTATTGACCGTACCCAATGGTCTTCTCCTGGTATATCTCTGTCTCCATGGCCTGTTCATACAATATTGTATTCGTTCCTCAGGACTTAAGGGCCATCTGTATACTGTTTTGTTTTTATAATCATTGGTAACGTCTTCAAGTTTTCTATTTTTGAAGGTAATCAGTTCTGTCTCATATTTATCCACTTCCTCTTTTAGTGCATTGATCCAATTTTGTCCTTTTCGGCTTGTAGTTTTACCAGATGTATTTCCTCATATTTCTGTATCTCAAATTTGTTAATTTCTAATAGCCTTGTGACTTCTTCTATCACCAATAATAGTAAATCCAGGGAACATTTATTTAAAATGTTACACCATTTAATACAGAATCCAGGTTTATTACTCCCTATAGTAGGGGTATTTCTTATCCTGAATCCCCGTGGTATATATTTCTTTCATTGATATTCTGATAGATAGGAGCCAGTTTGGCATACAGTTGTGATGTTTGTTGTACTAATGCCTTCTGGGGAATGGCATCGAATCTGATTCTAGAGGCATCTTCCTCAGTATAGAAAAATTCCTTAGCTCCTTTAATTTCAATGTCCTGGACTGTATCCTCCTCAATGTTATCAGCCATAGTAAAAGTGTGGATTACTGGTTAAAAATCAATCAATAATCCAGTGCAGAGTGCAAGTAGTGCTCAAGTGACTCCAAAGTATGTCAGTAAATTCTCTGACCGGGTGATAAACAGTAGTTCATATAATCATCAATAGTGGTGAAGCTCTCCAGGTATTCTGCAGGACTGTCAGTGTCCGTAGTGCCCAGGGTGCATATCAAAACATAACATATCATCAGGCACAGAGAAGGCACTCACTGGGTCTTATCCAAAAAACAACTTTTAATAAGTGATGTTTCAGGGTTACCCCCGTTTTCAAAAAAACATACCGCATATACTTATGTACTCACCCACCATTTATAGTGAACAAACATTTAGTGCAAGGCAGCGTTGCCGACAGCGTTCCCGGAACTGACTCCTCCCCCAAGGTTGCGTTACGTAACATCCGTAACCCTGGCAAGCCGATGCTGAATCAATAGTGCCTATTAAAATAAGACAAGCCGTGTAAACATAATATGGCATTTGGTAACATTGTATCATTATATTCATCCTCAACAGGGTACTATGTCTTAATAGATCTATTGTACACACTTATAGAGAGCAGCATCTTGTTAGCTGCAAGCGGATCCTAAAATATGATCTATACAGAGTGATAGCTAATATAATATTCCAATTCCAACATGATGGACTATGGCAAAAAACACTTTTTGACTGGATGCATCATAAAAAATACTAGTGTATGCATATCATAGAATAGCCTATGTTCAAACAAAAATACGATGTAAGCTATTTCTGATATCCTAGATCTATTCTTGTATATTCACATAAAAAAATATTTCTTTAACAGTATTATCAATATAGGAAAATTGGGAAAGATTTTTGAAAAAAGATTTTTGAAAAAGTTGCATAAATGCTATATCATTAACAGACAGTAATATAAAGTTGTAAAAATCAATGTTATAAAAACATTATGACAAACATTATAAAACAGCGTTATAAAAAGCAGTGCCAGTCTAAATGTACGTTCAGACCCTGTGGTGTCATAGTACCCAGGGTATGTATCCATCTGGCTTCCCGTTGTAGTAGCAACTTTGCTCTATCTACTCCTCATGTCAGTGGCGGTACGTGGTATATAATTATGTATTTTAGATCTCTAGTTGTGTGTTTTGCTTGCACAAAATGTCTTGCCACCGACTGATCAGAGTCTCCCTTATCAATTGCTTTTCTGATAGCAGACCGGTGGTTCGCCATCCTGGTCCTGAGGTCATCAATTGTCTTTCCTACATAAAATAGACCACAAATGCAGTGCAAGGCTATTAGAAATTATCAAAATTGAGATGCAGAAATATGAGTAAATACATCTGGAAAAACTACAAGCCGAAAAGGACAAAAATTGGATCAATAAACTAAAAGAGGAAGTGGATAAATATGAGACAGAACTGATTACCTTCAAAAATAGAAAACTTGAAGACGTTATCAATGATTATAAAAACAAAACAGTATACAGATGGTTCTTAAGTTCTGAGGAACGAATACAATATCGTATGAACTGGCCATGGAGACAGAGATAAACCAGGAGAAGACCATTGGGTACGGTCGATACATCTGGTAACAGTTCAGACTCAGATAATATCCATTCAACCACAACGACACAGGAGACCAGTAGATCTGGGATGACGACTCAAAAAACGAGGAAGGCAGAGGAGGCGCACCCGGAGGGGGAGTATCGGCAGACCCCAGAGATTACTCTGGAGGGGGAACAGGACATGAATCTGATTATCAACCTCAGCAAACATGTCCTAACTAGTGAAGAAACAAATGTTCTTAACAAAGAACTTTCTTTTGTACCATCTACAAAAGTAAATGCATTTGATCTATACGTGGATACACAAAAATTCACCAGAAAGTTAAGACTAAAATAATTTTTTAAGGATCAAAGCAGACCCGATGATGACATCACCTTTAAAAAACAAGGATCCTTTGACCCACAGAGCAACAATGCATCAATAAAAACATTCTCTAGTCTAAAGGTACAAAAAACAACAGATACATCCACTAATACCCTACAGAAACAATCTCTACAAAAAAGAAAGGGAAGCTATCAGAACACTACAGAGGGACAACAACATAGTCCTACAAGAAGCGGACAAGGGAGGAGCAATTGTCCTATTAAATTACAGGGATTACAAGGATGAAGTAATGCGAAAACTTAACGATTCTACTACATATAAATGTCTGAAAGGAGATCCTACAATGCAATTTAAAAAACAACTGGATGACCTTACCAACAATTTACTGACAGGCAACTACATTGATGCAAATCTAAGAGCCTATATGGTCACTGACTTTCCAAGAATACCGGTGTTATATATGCTTCCAAAGGTTCATAAGAGTTTAGAAGCACCAAGAATATCGGTGTTATATATGCTTCCAAAGGTTCATAAGAGTTTAGAAGCACCGCCGGGTAGACCAATAGTTTCTCTATGGACAGGGTTCTTGAATCTCTAGTGCGTAACACCACATCATTTCTCTTGGATTCCAAAAGTTTGATACAGCTTCTTCTACAACAGGCAGAAGTGGATGAGGAAGTGATACTGGTTACATTGGATGTTACATCCCTATACACCGTGATCCCTCATGAGGAGGGGATAAGGGCTGTAGGGAACCATCTATGAAACTATCAATATATAGGACCCACCACTGATGTTCTTATAGAACTACTCAGGGTCTGTCTAGAACTGAATTATTTTCGCTTTGAGAGAGACTATTTTTTGCAAATCGCTGGGATGGCTATGGGATCCAATGTGGCCCCATGCTATGTGAATTCAAAGGCTACGGACAAAAACACAGTATTGCATGCCACAAGTTGTCACCCCCCCCCCCCAGTTTAAAAAGAGCATTGCCAGTATCCCAATACAAAAGGACAATTGGAAACAATACAGACCCTGAGTTAAAAAATGAACAACTATTGGAAATGTGCATACAAAGAGAGAAGCGCTCTACCAGGAACGAACAGCAGCTCAGTGGCTTGTTCTATGGCGATTTACCACCCGGAAGCAGCCTCTTTTAGACCAGTGTGCTTTTCACAGAAGAAAACTTTCCTGAAGTATATCAGTCTGATCCTGCCAAGTAAGGTCAGTCCAGCCCCGAAATACCAGGCAATTCTCCTCTGAACAAGGAACATGACAACCCCAGACGATCGTTTCGGCCTCCTATGGGCCTCGTCAGTGAGGTGCAGCCACATTCCTCTAAGCACACTGGGCAAGGAGTCCACGTCTGGTTTCCCCCATCACCCATAGGGAGACTTCCCCAGGGTCATAATAATTTGCATACAAAGAGAGAAGCGCTCTACCAGGAACGAACAACAGCTCAGTGGCTTGTTCTATGGCGATTTACCACCCGGAAGCAGCCTCTTTTAGACCAGTGTGCTTTTCACAGAAGAAAACTTTCCTGAAGTATATCAGTCTGATCCTGCCAAGTAAGGTCAGTCCAGCCCCGAAATACCAGGCAATTCTCCTCTGAACAAGGAACATGACAACCCCAGACGATCGTTTTGGCCTCCTATGGGCCTCGTCAGTGAGCTGCAGCCACATTCCTCTAAGCACACTGGGCAAGGAGTCCACGTCTGGTTTCCCCCATCACCCATAGGGAGACTTCCCCAGGGTCATAATAATTTGCATACAAAGAGAGAAGCGCTCTACCAGGAACGAACAACAGCTCAGTGGCTTGTTCTATGGCGATTTACCACCCGGAAGCAGCCTCTTTTAGACCAGTGTGCTTTTCACAGAAGAAAAATTTCCTGAAGTATATCAGTCTGATCCTGCCAAGTAAGGTCAGTCCAGCCCCGAAATACCAGGCAATTCTCCTCTGAACAAGGAACATGACAACCCCAGACGATCGTTTCGGCCTCCTATGGGCCTCATCAGTGAGGTGCAGCCACATTCCTCTAAGCACACTGGGCAAGGAGTCCACGTCTGGTTTCCCCCATCACCCATAGGGAGACTTCCCCAGGGTCATAATAATTTGCATACAAAGAGAGAAGCGCTCTACCAGGAACGAACAACAGCTCAGTGGCTTGTTCTATGGCGATTTACCACCCGGAGGCAGCCTCTTTTAGACCAGTGTGCTTTTTCGGGGCTGGACTGACCTTACTTGGCAGGATCAGACTGATATACTTCAGGAAAGTTTTCTTCTGTGAAAAGCACACTGGTCTAAAAGAGGCTGCTTCCGGGTGGTAAATCGCCATAGAACAAGCCACTGAGCTGTTGTTCGTTCCTGGTAGAGCGCTTCTCTCTTTGTATGCAAATTATTATGACCCTGGGGAAGTCTCCCTATGGGTGATGGGGGAAACCAGACGTGGACTCCTTGCCCAGTGTGCTTAGAGGAATGTGGCTGCACCTCACTGACGAAGCCCATAGGAGGCCGAAACGATCGTCTGGGGTTGTCATGTTCCTTGTTCAGAGGAGAATTGCCTGGTATTTCGGGGCTGGACTGACCTTACTTGGCAGCATCAGACTGATATACTTCAGGAAAGTTTTCTTCTGTGAAAAGCACACTGGTCTAAAAGAGGCTGCTTCCGGGTGGTAAATCGCCATAGAACAAGCCACTGAGCTGTTGTTCATTCCTGGTAGAGCGCTTCTCTCTTTGTATGCAAATTATTATGACCCTGGGGAAGTCTCCCTATGGGTGATGGGGGAAACCAGACGTGGACTCCTTGCCCAATGTGCTTAGAGGAATGTGGCTGCACCTCACTGACGAGGCCCATTGGAGGCCGAAACGATCGTCTGGGGTTGTCATGTTCCTTGTTCAGAGGAGAATTGCCTGGTATTTCGGGGCTGGACTGACCTTACTTGGCAGGATCAGACTGATATACTTCAGGAAAGTTTTCTTCTGTGAAAAGCACTGGTCTAAAAGAGGCTGCTTCCGGGTGGTAAATCGCCATAGAACAAGCCACTGAGCTGTTGTTCATTCCTGGTAGAGCGCTTCTCTCTTTGTATGCAAATTATTATGACCCTGAGGAAGTCTCCCTATGGGTGATGGGGGAAACCAGACGTGGACTCCTTGCCCAGTGTGCTTAACCCCTTAATGACCAACGACGTGCAGGGTACGTTCTCCAAAAAAATGTCTTTAACGACCAAGGACGTACCCTGCACGTCGTTGGTCTTTGAAAGCAGTGGAAGCGATCCTGATCACTTCCAGCTGCTTTCATGTTATTGCAGTGATGCCTCGATATAGAGGCATCCTGCAATAACTTTTTTAAGCAGTCCGATGCAGAGAGAGCCACTCTGTGGCCCTCTCTGCATCGGCTATGATCGTTGGTGGGTGGGAGCGTGTCCAGGGAGGCCATCAGTAGAGGAGGGGGGCGGGATCGCGCGTGTGCGTGCACGTGTGAAACTGCCCAAAAGTTAGAATTGAAGTGGAAGAGGCACAAGGTGGGACTCAGTGGGAGAGAGGGTGGGAATAAAAAATATTAATTATCTGGGAGAGGGTGGGGGGTTGGGTGTTAAGGGGGGTAAGCTACACTACAGAAAATCTTAAAATAAACTTTTGATTTCAAACTGGGTACTGGCAGACAGCTGCCAGTACCCAATATGGTGCACAATAAGGCAGAGGAGGGGGGTAGAGAGCTGTTTGGGGGGGATCAGGGAGGTTGGGGCTAAGGGGGGGGGTCCTACACAGCAGATTTTTTTATTTTTTTTTAAACAAAACAAAAAAAAAACTTTTATTTTAGTACTGGCAGACTTTCTGCCAGTACTTAAGATGGCGGGGACAATTGTGGGGTGGGGGAGGGAAGACAGCTGTTTGGGAGGGATCAGGGGGTGTGATGTGTCAGGTGGGAGGCTGATCTCTACACTAAAGCTAAAATTAACCCTGCAAGCTCCTTATAAGCTACCTAATTAACCCCTTCACTGCTAGCCATAATACACATGTGATGCGCAGCAGCATTTAGCGGCCTTCTAATTACCAAAAAGCAACGCCAAAGTCATATATTTCTGCTATTTCTGAACAAAGGGGATCCTAGAGAAGCATTTACAACCATGTGTGCCATAATTGCACAAGCTGTTAGTAAATAATTTCAGTGAGAAACAAAAACTTGTGAAAAATGTAGCGTTTTTTTCAATTTGATCGCATTTAGCGGTGAAATGGTGGTATGAAATATACCAAAATGTGCCTAGATCAATACTTGGGGTTGTCTACTGCACTACACTAAAGCTAAAATTAACCCTACAAGCTCCCTACATGCTCCCTAACTAACCCCTTCACTGCTGGGCATAATACACGTGTGGTGCACAGTGGCATTTAGCGGCCTTCTAATTACCAAAAAGCAACGCCAAAGCCATATATGTCTGCTATTTCTCAACAAAGGGGATCCCAGAGAAGCATTTACAACCATTTATGCCATAATTGCACAAGTTGTTTGTAAATAATTTCAGTGAGAAACCTAAAGTTTGTGAAAAAATTTGTGAAAAAGTGAACGATTTTTTTTATTTGATGGCATTTGGCGGTGAAATGGTGGCATGAAATATACCAAAATGGGCCTAGATCAATACTTCGGGGGATGTCTTCTAAAAAAAAATATATACATGTCAGGGGATATTCAGGGATTCCTGAAAGATATCAGTGTCCCAATGTAACTAGCGCTAATTTTGAAAAAAAGTGGTTTGGAAATAGCAAAGTGCTACATGTATTTATTGCCCTATAACTTGCAAAAAAAGCAAAGAACATGTAAAAATTGGGTATTTCTAAACTCTGGACAAAATTTAGAAACTATTTAGCATGGGAGTTTTTTGGTGGTTGCAGATGTGTAACAGATTTTGGGGATCAATGTTAGAAAAAGTGTGTTTTTTCCATTTTTTTCCTCATATTTTATAATTTTTTTATAGTAAATTATAAGATATGATGAAAATAATGGTATCTTTAGAAAGTCCATTTAATGGCGAGAAAAATGATATATAATATGTGTGGGTACAGTAAATAAGTAAGAAAATTACAGCTAAACACAAACACCGCAAAAATGTAAAAATAGCCTTGGTCCCAAACGGACAGAAAATGGAAAAGTGCTGTGGTCATTAAGGGGTTAAAGGAATGTGGCTGCACCTCACTGACGAGGCCCATAGGAGGCCAAAACGATCGTCTGGGGTTGTCATGTTCCTTGTTCAGAGGAGAATTGCCTGGTATTTCGGGGCTGTACTGACCTTACTTGGTGGGACCAGACTGATATACTTCAGGAAAGTTTTCTTCTGTGAAAAGCACACTGGTCTAAAAGAGGCTGCCTCCGGGTGGTAAATCGCCATAGAACAAGCCACTGAGCTGTTGTTCGTTCCTGGTAGAGCGCTTCTCTCTTTGTATGCAAATTATTATGACCCTGGGGAAGTCTCCCTATGGGTGATGGGGGAAACCAGACGTGGACTCCTTGCCCAGTGTGCTTAAAGGAATGTGGCTGCACCTCACTGACGAGGCCCATAGGAGGCCGAAACGATCGTCTGGGGTTGTCATGTTCCTTGTTCAGAGGAGAATTGCCTGGTATTTCGGGGCTGGACTGACCTTACTTGGCGGGACCAGACTGATATACTTCAGGAAAGTTTTCTTCTGTGAAAAGCACACTGGTCTAAAATAGGCTGCCTCCGGGTGGTAAATCACCATAGAACAAGCCACTGAGCTGTTGTTCGTTCCTGGTAGAGCGCTTCTCTCTTTGTATGCAAATTATTATGACCCTGGGGAAGTCTCCCTATGGGTGATGGGGGAAACCAGACGTGGACTCCTTGCCCAGTGTGCTTAAAGGAATGTGGCTGCACCTCACTGACGAGGCCCATAGGAGAGTAACATGCACAACCAACTTTATAATATATCTCCTGCACTGCATTTGTGGTCTATTTTATCTAGGAAAGACAGTTGATGATTTCAGGACTAGGATGGCGAACCACCGGTCTGCTATCAGAAAAGCAATTGATAAGGGAGACTTTGATCAGCCGGTGGCAAGACATTTTGTGCAAGCTAAACACATGACTAGAGATCTAAAATTCATAATCATAGACCATGTCCCGCCGCTGACACGAGGAGGAGATAGAGCAAAGTTGCTACTACAACCGGAAGCCAGATGGATACATACCCTGGGTACTATGACACCACAGGGTCTGAACGTACATTTAGACTGGCACTGCTTTTTATAACGCTGTTTTATAGTATTTGTCATAATGTTTTTATAACATTGATTTTTACAACATTATATTACTGTTTGTTTATGATATAGCATTTATGCAACTTTTTCAAAAATCTTTTTTCAAAAATCTTTCCCAATTTTCCTTTATTGATAATACTGTTAAAGAAATAATTTTTTATGCGAATATAAAAGAATAGATCTAGGATATCAGAAATAGCTTACATCATATTTTTGTTTGAACATAGGCTATTCTATGATATGCATACACTAGTATTTTTATCATGCATCCAGTCAAAAAGTGTTTTTTGCCATAGTCCATCATGTTGCAATTGGAATATTATATTAGCTATCACTCTGTATAGATCATATTTTAGGAGCCGCTCCCAGCTAACAAGATGCTTCCCTCCATAAGTGTGTACAATAGATCTATTAAGACATAGTACCCTGTTGATGATGAATATAATGATACAATGTTACCAGATGCCATATTATGTTTATACGGCTTGTCTTATTTTAATAGGCACTGCTGATTCAGCGTTGGGTTGCCAGGGTTGCGGATGTTACGTAAAGCAAACTTGGGGGAGGCGTCACTTCTGGGAACGCTGTCGGTAGCACCGCTCTGCACTTCCAAATGTTTTTTCACTATAAATGGTGGGTGAGTACATAAGTATATGCGGTATGTTTGTTTGAAAACAGGGGTAACCCGAAACGTCACTGATTAAAAGTTGTTTTTTGGATAAGACCCAGTGAGTGCCTTCTCTGTGCCTGATGATATGTATATATATGTATATATATACAGAGAGTGCAGAATTATTAAGCAAGTTGTATTTTTGAGGATTAATTTTATTATTGAACAACAACCATGTTCTCAATGAACCCAAAACACTCATTAATATCAAAGCTGAATAGTTTTGGAAGTAGTTTTTAGTTTGTTTTTAGTTATAGATATTTTAGGGGGATATCTTTGTGTGCAGGTGACTATTACTGTGCATAATTATTAGGCAACTTAACAAAAAACAAATATATACCCATTTAAATTATTTATTTTTACCAGTGAAACCAATATAACATCTCAACATTCACAAATATACATTTCTGACATTCAAAAACAAAACAAAAACAAATCAGTGACCAATATAGCCACCTTTCTTTGCAAGGACACTCAAAAGCATGCCATCCATGGATTCTGTCAGTGTTTTGATCTGTTCACCATCAACATTGCGTGCAGCAGCAACCACAGCCTCCCAGACACTGTTCAGAGAGGTGTCCTGTTTTCCCTCCTTGTAAATCTCGCATTTGATGATGGACCACAGGTTCTCAATGGGGTTCAGATCAGGTGAACAAGGAGGCCATGTCATTAGATTTTCTTCTTTTATACCCTTTCTTGCCAGCCACGCTGTGGAGTACTTGGACGCGTGTGATGGAGCATTGTCCTGCATGAAAATCATGTTTTTCTTGAAGGATGCAGACTTCTTCCTGTACCACTGCTTGAAGAAGGTGTCTTCCAGAAACTGGCAGTAGGACTGGGAGTTGAGCTTGACTCCATCCTCAACCCGAAAAGGCCCCACAAGCTCATCTTTGATGATACCAGCCCAAACCAGTACTCCACCTCCACCTTGCTGGCATCTGAGTCGGACTGGAGCTCTCTGCCCTTTACCAATCCAGCCACGGGCCCATCCATCTGGCCCATCAAGACTCACTCTCATTTCATCAGTCCATAAAACCTTAGAAAAATCAGTCTTGAGATATTTCTTGGCCCAGTCTTGACGTTTCAGCTTGTGTGTCTTGTTCAGTGGTGGTCGTCTTTCAGCCTTTCTTACCTTGGCCATAGCTCTGAGTATTGCACACCTTGTGCTTTTGGGCACTCCAGTGATGTTGCAGCTCTGAAATATGGCCAAACTGGTGGCAAATGGCATCTTGGCAGCTGCACGCTTGACTTTTCTCAGTTCATGAGCAGTTATTTTGCGTCTCGGTTTTTCCACACGCTTCTTGCGACCCTGTTGACTATTTTGAATGAAACGCTTGATTGTTCGATGATCACGCTTCAGAAGCTTTGCAATTTTAAGAGTGCTGCATCCCTCTGCAAGATATCTCACTATTTTCGACTTTTCTGAGCCTGTCAAGTCCTTCTTTTGACCCATTTTGCCAAAGGAAAGGAAGTTGCCTAATAATTATGCACACCTGATATAGGGTGTTGATGTCATTAGACCACACCCCTTCTCATTACAGAGATGCACATCACCTAATATGCTTAATTGGTAGTAGGCTTTCGAGCCTATACAGCTTGGAGTAAGACAACATGCATAAAGAGGATGATGTGGTCAAAATACTCATTTGCCTAATAATTCTGAACTCCCTGTATATATATATATATATATATATATATATATATATATATATATATATATATATATATATATATATATATATATATATTTAAACAATAAAAGTAATTTTTAAAGTAATGTTAACATGAGCACGATATTGCAATATTGCAATTGACTTACGCTCATACTACAAGTTGAAAGTAAATGTGACTGCTCAAACATAGTCGCATTTTACGCTCAAACTCGTTACACAAACATGAAGCTAGCATAAAGGGTTTGCACTAAACAAAAAAAGATATTAAAACAATTTCAACCTACACTATCCACCCCTACACTCCTAACCCCTAAACCGCCATAACCACCATCGCTATTAACCAGGGCCGCCACTAGGAATTTTGGGGCCCCTGACTTAACCATTGATCAGGGCCCCCCCAAACCCCCCCCCTCCTTGACATGTGCAATTTTTGACCAAGTTACTAAAACGTATATGCACTTTATTCTTAAGTGTCTATTTAAACTTGGAAATGTTGTAAAGGTAGTAACATACAAACACACAGACACACTCATACACTGAAACACACACTCACACTCACACATAAGGATTCACATATAGACACTCTAGAAGACACGCAAAGAAACACACTCAGACACAGACACCCAAACAGACATTCAGCACTTGCTTACATTGACCTGACAAGTAATGAGGTAGACTAAAGATTTGTAAAAAAAAAAAAAAGGAGATTTAGAAAACATATATGGAGAATATGGAGTTCTGATTATCTTTTTGTAAAGGAACATGCCAACTAAATGATGACAACAGCATGCAGTGGCTGAAAGTAAGGGCCCTGAACTGCCTAAACAATAATTTAAAGGTTAAGTGATGGATTGGTGAATTCCCGGAAAAGTCTTATTAGTCTCAAAGTCTGTAGAAAGATGTGAAAAATCAGTAGTAAGGTCAAAATGTCCTAAAAAGGAACAGACAATGGACACACACACACACAAACTCAAACTTGCACATACTCCCAAGGAAACACCGACAGAGACAGCCTCAGAAAACACACAAAGACACACACACACAGAGAAACTCACAGAAAACACACAAAGAATACACACACAGAGAGACAACCACATAAAACACAGAAAGACATACATACACACACCCTCACTGAGACATCCACAGAAAACACACAAAGACATACACACACCCTCACAGAGACATCCACAGAAAACACAGACATACATACATACACACACACACCCTCACAGAGACATACACAGAAAACACAGACATACACACCCACCCTCACAGAGGCATCCAGAGAAAATACACAAAGACAAACATACACACACCCTCACAGAGACACCCATAGAAAAAGCTCAAAGACATATGCACACACCCTCACAGACATCCAAAGAAAATGCACAAAGACATACACACCTACCCTCACAGAGAGACCCACAGAAAAAAAATACATACACACTCATAGAGACACAAACCAAAGCACAAAGACATAAAGACAGACACCCACAGAAACACTCACAGGAGGAAACATTGATGCACCTTGCATCCCCTAAATCAATGTTGTGTGACATGCATGATAAAAAAATGCAGAAATGAAGAGATCACTTTTTACAGAATCATATTTGTAAATGTGCAAACAAAAATAATTCTGTGAATTCAAAATTGTACATTAATGATCTGGGTAGATGGCTAGATGAAGAAAAGTACTTTTAAAAGGTTGACACATGTTTGTTTTTTCCCCATTTTCCCCAACCAAAAGCACCACTTCAAATATAGTGTACAAATGTTCCCATCTGTCAGCTGTACTTATGGATTTTGAAAATGCTGTACTCTATATGGTCTTGGTGGAACCATAAGCTGTGGTACTCATACCATTAGATCTGGTTATTGCAGGATTTAGGCTTGTTGGTATGTATTTCAAAATTAAGTCAGCTGTAGTGTAAACTGAACAGTTTTAAGTTAACCTGTCTCATTTCAAACACTGAGCAATCTTAGTCTGAGAGTATAACATTTTATGCAGATGTAAAAATCTTAGATAAAATGCCTCCTTGCATCTGGAAAGTCCTTGCATAAAGTGGCAGTAAACTGGAATGTAATATATATATATATATATATATATATATATATATATATATATATATATATATATATATATATATATAAATGCATATCTGCCAAAAGGGCACCTACCATTTGTGTATTGAGGAGGAAACATTTCTGCATGGTTTTAAATATAGAATTTCTACAGCATTGTCAAATAATCATAAATACACTGCTGCTAAAAGTCCTACCCTCTCTGCAAATGAAAGTGATCTGCCGTTTGACTCAGGCACACACTGTAAAAACAAAGTGCCAAGTCTGTCTAACACTGTGCATAGTGGTTTAGTGCACACTCAGAAATCCTCTCAAATGCTAATACTGTACTCCTTGTAATAACATTTCCCATGCTCAATTAGTACTCTGCTGTAGTACCCACTGGTGGCTGCCAAAATGTAAAAAAAAAAAAAAAAAAAAGATTTTTTTTTTTTTTTTTTTTTTTTTAGTTCTTGCCTCATGGGGCCCCCCTGGCCCATTGGGCCCCTGACAGGAGTCACCCCTGTCACCCCCTGATGGCGGCCCTGCTATTAACCCCTAAACTTCCATTACCCCATCACTATTAACCACCTGCTCTAATAAACCCTAATACACCACAACCCCTACTCTATTAACACCAAAACCACCACATCCCCATCGCAAAATACCCCGCTACACAATTAACCCCTAAACTGCCACATCATCATTACAAAATGCCCCGCTACACTAATAACCCCTAAACCGCTATAACCCCTACACTACTTAATGCCTAAACCGACATTACCCCCACTGCAATTACCTCTACGCTACTTAACCCCTAAATTGCCATTACCCCAACGGCAATAACCTTTATACTACTTAACCCCTAAATTGCCATTACCCCAACTCTCTTATCCCCCCAAGACATCTAGCCAATTAAATTACAAAAAATAAAAAATACTATCCTTACCTAAAACTAAAGTACCTTTTTAAAAAAAACTAAAAACACTATAATAAAACTAAAATAATGCCACAAATAAAAAACCTTCTTTAAAAAGCCGTATTTTAAAAATTGCTCTGAAAAGGACATTTGTCATGTGATTATAGCTCTTTTGCAGTGATTATAGCTTTTATGCAAAAAAGAAACTAAAGCTAAACTCCAAAGTTTATACTCACCTTGAATCTTGCACCTTTGGGGGGCAGCAGCGGGTCCATGGCAGAGGCAGCCCTCTTGTGGCTGTGCCGTAAGGAGACTCTATGGTCCTCTTTGGTGGTCCTCTTCTGATCTTCCACCAGAGCCTTCTTCATGATATCCCCACAGCAAATTGAAGATTGAATGCAAGGTTCCCCCTTATATAGGGGGGCCCTTGCATTTCTATTGGCTGATTTTATAATTCAAAGTAAAATCAGCCAATAGAGAAAGTTTTCATTCTTTTGACTGATTTGAATAAAAAAAAATCAGCCAATAGTGAAAACGCAAATTTTTTACTCTCAACTTGTAATACTAGCTCTACCCAACGCATGCAAAAAATTTACTTCAAGCAAAGTTAACATTCGAGTAGTAGCGGTAATTACCACTCCACTTGTAATCTGGCCCATAAACTTTATTCTTACAAGTTTAAAAACAGTGTTCTCTTTCATCAATAGAAACAAATATAAAAATGCATATGAGATATCTTCTGTTGCATGACTTTTTAAATAACATCTCCATTATATGACTTGCAAAGGATTTAGGCCTCATTTTGATATATTTATTTTGAAACATAGTTTATAGTTCTTTTACTTATTTTCCTGCTCTGAATGCTCTTAAAGGGACAGTAAACACCAGAATGTATGTTGTTTAAAAAGGTACATAATCCCTTTATTACCCATTCCCCAGTTTTGCATAATCAACACAGTTATATTAATACACTTTTTACCTCTGTAATTACCGTGTATCTAAGCCTCTGCAAACTGCCCCTTATTTCAGTTCTTTTGACAGGCTTGCATTTTTAGCCAATCAGTGCTGACTCCTAGGAGCTTCAATGTTATCTATGTGAAACACATGAACTAATGCCCTCTAGTGGTGAAAAACTGTCAAAATGCTTTCAGATTAGAGGCGGCCTTCAAGGTCTAAGAAATTAGCATATGAACCTCCTAGGTTTAGCTTTCAACTAAGAAAACCAAGAGAACAAAGCAAAATTGGTTATACAAGTAAATTGGAAAGTTGTTTAAAATTACATGCCCTATTTAAATCCTGAAAGTTTTTTTTTTACTTGACTGTCCCTTTAACCCTTCTCCTCTCATGGTAAATAGTGTCATGGTAAATTAAGTTGAATCCATGGCCTTAAATACCCATGTCTAATGGAAAAATGGACATCCAGATAATAATAGCTCTTGTTCCCGAACTCTTTGTTATTTTCTTACTGTGTTTAATATCTTCACTGTGCAAAACAGATAATCTGTCCAATTACAAATGGTGGAAGGTTAGATAGATACAGTAGATAGATAGATACAGAAGATAGATTGATAGATAGATAGATAGATAGATAGATAGATATGTCTGATATACAAGTAAAAGTTTAATTTACATTATGGGGCCTATTTATAAAAGGTCTGTCGGACATGATCTGACATTCAGCATTACACCAGCAGCTCTTGTGAACTGCTGGTGCAACGCCGCCCCCTGCAGATTCTTGCCCAATCGGCCACTAGCAGGGGGGTGTCAATCAACCTGATCGTATTAGATCGGGTTGAAATGTGGCAATCTCTGTCCGTCTCCTCAGAGCAGGTGGACAGGTTATGGAGCAACGGTCTTTAGACCGCTGCTTCATAACTGGTGTTTCTGGCGAGCCAACACGGGGCTTCTAGCTCCATACGGAGCTTGATAGAATGCCCCTATAAATGTACAGTGTCATAAAACTTAAAGTTTACAGCATCTTGACTTTGCCCCTAATTTTGTATACAAAATTATGTTTTCATCATAAACTAGCCAATATTTTTGAAATCACTCATTTATTTCTAAAATATTTGTAAAATATATGCAACCCATATGATAATTTTCAATACTTTAAAACGAAATTGTTTTCACAAAATCTAATACAATCTTTATCCTCACCTCTCAATATTTATTAAAACAAAACAGCTTTTGTTTAGCAAAATCAAGGTATTTTCCCATTCTCAACAAATCTTTAATGGTTTAGTTAAAGGGCCAGTAAAGTCAAAATAAAACTTTCATGCATGCAATTATATTCAACTTTCCAATGTATTTTTAATTTGTTGTGTTCTCTTGGTATCCTTTGTTGTACTAGTAGTAGCTAGCCTCTGATTGGTGAGTGCACATATATGCCTCTTGTCATTTGCTCACCCAATGTGTTCCGCTAACTTCTAGAATCACATTACTGCTCTTTCAAAAAAATGATAGGAGAATGATGCAATTTTGATGAAAGAAGTAAACTGAAAAGTTGTTTAAACTATAGGAACTATCTGAACAATACTTTTTTTAAGGTTTCATGTCCCTTTAAAGCAAGGTGTTTTACTATTCTCCACAAAAATTCAATATTATCCAAAAAAAACTCTATATTAGTAAGTTGTAGCATATGATAAAAATCATCATCAAGGTCACCAGGTACATACTAAGTGCTTTGTCGCTAAACACCTGTTGCTTCTGGAATTTTAGTCACAACAGTTTCTGATTATCACAGTTTCATACCATCTTACTGAAATTATGTAGTCTGTAGCTAGGATGCATTTAAAATGAGGCAAACCTCTGTGGTACTTTTTAACCCCTTAATGACCACAATATACCCTGTATGTCACTGGTCGTTAAGGGTTTTTTCCGGACATAATAGCACAAGTCTAGCAAGAACACACTATTAATGCCCTCCCTCCAGAAGGCTTTGTGGAATAGAGCAGTCTCAACGCTGGTGGCAAGACCACGGTATAAAACAATCAAGTCCCAAAAAAAGGCCAGCGACATACAGGGTACGTCGCTGGTCCTTAAGGGGTTAAAGCATGTTTCCAGTTGCACTCATGAGCGACTCACAGAGCACACTTTGTATAGCTCAATTTAAAACTTCTAAAATGTTTTTTTTTTTCTAAGCCCATTAATAGTTGGTTCCTTTGTTTTGCTACAAATAAAAATGCATGCTTGAAATGAAAGAACAGAAATAGAGGTCTTTGCAATGGTGAGTAGCAATATATGAAGGTCAAAACACTGAACTAACACTGACCATTATGACAGATATAAATAGACAAAAAATGCTAGTGGCAAAATTGCAGATTTTAAGGGACATAATACCTGTATGCGAACTAACTTGAAAGTGATGCAGTATAACAGTAAAAATTTGACTAGAAAATATCACCTTAAAATCTCTATGAAAAATATGAATTTGACCTAAAAATTTCTTCAGCTCACAATATTAAGTGCTATGTGAAGTTATCCTTCTGCTACTATCAGCAGCATGTTAAAGAAAAACAACAGCCAATCAGCTTCATTAACTCTGATGCCACATGTTGATTTACTGTGATCTCATGAGATTTAATTTAAATATCATGAGATTTCATAGTAAACTTCTTTAAACTGAGGAGAGAAAAAAACTGACACGCTTCCTTGCCAGTCCCAGGACTAGTATCATGATTGGCTGCTTCAAGTCTCTTTACAATAGAATGTGGCTACTGAGGACATTTTGGGGCAAATAACTTCCCTTTTTACATAGGGTGATATGTTCTCATCAGCTTTTTACAGATATGCTGCATCACTTTCAAGTGATTCAACATTTTGGTATCATAATCCAGTACTTTATCAGCAAATTTCAGTATGAGAGACACACTTACAATTATATGTTAACAATTAATTAAGCTAATTTGTGTTGTTAAATATGTTGTATACTACACAAATGCAATTAATAACCTCCACAAGTAAACTTTTCACACCAAGAAGTTGTTAGTGTCTTATTCAATATAGCAATATAGATACTGATCAAGATTTACAATATATGGTTAGATTGTGTGTGGCAAATAAAGGACTGAATTAAATTACCATTAAAGAAAAAACATTTGAAATTTCAACTATCATCCATGTTAACATCATCCATTAGATATGGATAATGGATCTACCACTTAGTCACTTCCAACACATAATTGAGTCACGGGGCCGATTTATCAACCCCTGAATGCAGCCATATGCTGCTGTTTCCGTGTGAGCATTCAGGAGTTAAGAAGCAGCGGTCGGATAGGGCCTAGCCCCCTGCTAGCGGCCGAATGGCTACAAATCTGCAGGGGGAGGTATTGCACAATCATTTCTCATGAAATGCTTGTGCAATACCGCCCCCTGCAGATTTGCAGCCATTCGAGAAATGATTGTGCAATGATAAATGCCGACAGCATAAGCATATCGATGTGCGGCGGATATGATCCACTACAGCGGCCCGCACCATGATACTTCGGTCCCACTGTCTTGACTGCTGATCATCAAACCAGCTATAGCTCCAAATAAGAGCTGTGATCTGGAATTATTTTTTTTAAAAAAGGCAGATATTTAAGTTGTAAGGACCAATGTACTAATCAGCCAAAAATTATGGAGGCTTTCAATTACTAGTATGCAGCCTGGGCTTTCCAACTTCCAAACAGCTGCAATATTAAAGAAAAGAAAGAGGTAGAGACCCATATGCACAACTTCTAAACAGTAGGCATCCGGGAGGGAAGATGCAAGCAAAACAGGGCTATTTTCCTTTAATAGTTCCTCTCCTAATATAGTTACTGCACAATGCTTTTTCACAAAAGACAGTGGGCCTGATATTCAAAACCTTGCCGGCACATAGCTAAATCACGCAAAATCTTTGGGATTTTTTTTAGACCTTGACTTGTAATGTAGGAGTCTCTGTTTCATATAAGGGGCATCACCGTACCAATGAGAATTTTTAATATCAGGCTCAGTATCATGATTCCCAATGAAACAAATAAAGTTTATTTTGCTTGGTCCAACCACACATTCTTTCCTTGCCCTAAATGGTAAAAATGGATGTGTTTGGTAACACATAGAGCAGAGAAACCTCTGATAAAATTTGGCAGCCTTGCTAAAATATGCAGCCCTGGACATTACTTTATCTTCTGCAGTATTACTGATAAATGCTTAAGAAGATAATGATAGATGATTGCAACAACTTAACCAAACTTGTGACTTCCAGTAACAAAATTTTAGTACCAAACTGTCAGGGTACCAGGAATTAGACTGAAACGTGAAATGCAAAAATAATCACACCTTTATTAATAATAACAAAAAATAATAAAGAGTCCAAAAGTAAAACGACAAGCCAGGAGTCAAAACCAGAGCTGATAGTCAGACGAGCCGGGTCAGGAGCCAAAGCAAGCAGTCAGACGAACAGGAGTCAGGAACAAAGAGAACAGCAGAATCAAGAGCAAGCCAGGGATCAGGAACCAGAAGGGACGTCAGCCAAGCCAGGTAATACACAGGAACTGGAACACAGGAACTCACAATGAAGTCTGAGCAAACACAAGGGCAAAAGCATACTGAACAGAGGCCCTTTAAATAATAAGTGATGACATCATAATTCTGGGACTGCAACCTGTCTCACACTGATAATTTTAACCAGTTTGGCCATAAGAGGGGGCCTAGGTGAGTAAGCAGCGCTACATACTCTGCAGCAGATTCAATGATAGAGGTGAGTAAAATGGCAGCCAGCAGCAAATAGCAAACAAAGCAGGGTGAAACCCTGACAGTACCCTCCCCTCAACGACCCCTCCACAGGTGGTAGGACAAAAGGCTTATTGGGGAAACAGGCATGGAAGGCACAGAGGAGGGTGGGAGCATGAACATCAGAGAAGGGAACCCATGAATGCTCCTCTGGACCGTAACCCCTCCAGTGAGCCAAATACTGTATGTGGCCCTGGACATACGAGAGTCAATAATGCTGCTGACCTCATATTCTTCATGGTTGTAAACAGAGAAAGGACGGGAACAAGGCAACACAGTGGTAAACCGATTACAAACCAATGGTTTCAAGAGGGAGACATTAAAAACATTGGAGATGCCCATTGCAGGAGTAAGGTCAAGAGCGTAAGCAACAGGATTGTCCTGCCTGAGTATTCGAAAAGGACCAACGGGGAGACAGTTTATTGGAAGGTACATTAAGATTCAAGTTGCGGGAGGACAGCCAAACCCTCTCACCAACCTGGTAGGAAGGTGCGGGCAAACGCCTATGATCAGCCTGGAATTTTTGCCGATGCACAGACTGATGATGGCAATCCTGAATCTGCACCCACGTGGAATGGAGTTGCCAGAGATGCTTCTCCAAAGCCGGAATACCCTGAGACATGAATGAATCTGGCAACAAGGATGGTTGAAACGCATAATTTTCCATGAACGGGGATAACTGGGAGGAAGCATTAATAGCACTATTACAAGCAAACTCTGTACTGTACAAGGTAACAGTTCAGACCAATTATTGTGGTGATCTGAGAAATAGCAATGGAGGAACTGTTCCAGACCATTTTGCAGCCCCGTTGGATTGAGGGTGATATGCCGAGGAGAAGGAAAGCTGGATCCCCATTTGAGCACAAAAAGAGAGCCAAAATCTGGAGACAAACTTACGACCCTGGTCTGATACTATATGCTTGGGTAACCCTTGTAAAAGGAAGACCTCCCGAGCAAAAATTGAAGCAAGCTCCAGAGTGGTAGGCAGCTTCTTCAAGGGAATGCAATATGTCATTTTAGAAAAACAGTCAAGCCCCATTAGGATAACAGTATTGCCATTGGAAACAGGGAACTTGACAATAAAGTCCATGGAAAGATGTGTCCAAGGATGCTCACCATTAGCAATAGGTTGGAGAAGACCCACAGGAAGATGTTGAGGAGTCTTATTCTGTGCACAGACTGAGCAGGAGGCAACAAACGCAGCAAGATCAAAAGAAAGACCTGGCCACGAGAATTGTCAAGTGACAGACCAGTAGTTTAGTTCAAAGATTCTCAGGTACAAAGCACTTACCACTAGGTTTCTCAGGAGGTGCATTGGTTTGTGCAGCCATGATCTCCTCCCCCAAGGGAGAAGTCAAATTATAATGTATGGTGGCCAAAATATGATCAGGAGGTATAACTGGAGTAGGTACTGACTCCTCCTTGCACAGAGGTGAAAATGGCTGAAAGAGGGCATCAGCCCTATCATTCTTACTACCAGGCAGGTAGGAGACCACATAATTAAACCAAGACAAACATAGTGCCCATCTGGCCTGTCGGGCGCAACAAACTTTTGCTTTGGATAGATAAGTCAAATTCTTGTGGTCAGTAAGAATGAGCAATGGTACACTAGTACCCTCGAGAAGGTGCCTCCATTCCTTGAGTGCCAAAATTATTGCCAGTAATTCCCTGTTGCCAATTTCATAATTGCAATCCGCTGGGGACAATTTCTTATAGAAGAAACTGCACGGATGCAAGGAACCGACAGGTGTAGGACATTGAGACAAGAGGGCACCTACTCCAATCTCAGGTGCATCAACCTCAAGACTGAAAGGCAGGACAGGGTTAGGATGAGGCAGAACTCGAGCAGCAGCAAAGGCAGTTTTAAGACTCTCAAAGGCCTTAATGGCAATAGGTGACCAATTGAGTGGATCATTCTCTTTACAGGTCATGTCTGTGATAGGTTTGACCAAGGAATAAAAGTTTTTAATAAACTTTTTATAGTAATTGTCGAAGCCCAAAAAATGTTGAATAGACCGAAGACCAACTGGGTGAGGCCACTGCAGAATGCAGACAACTTGTCAGGATCCATAGAGAACCCTGCAACGGAGATTACATAACCTAAGAAGGTTACTTGAGTCTGATAGAACTTACATTTCTCGAGTTTACAAAACAGGATGTTCTCATGTAGTCTCTGAAGTACCCATGTGACATCAGAACGATGAGCCTCAAGTGTGGGTGAGTGTATGAGATGTCATATAAGTACACCACAACACACTATTGCAACATATCTCGTAGGACATCATTAATAAATTCCTGGTAAACAGCAGGCGCATTACATAGGCCAAAGGGCATTACAAGATATTCATAATGCCCGCTCTTGGTGTTAAATGCTGTTTTCCATTGATGGCCCTCCTTGATCCTAATGAGATTGTATGCTGCTCTCAAATCAAGTTTAGAAAAGACCGTAGACCCCTTGAGGCGGTCAAAAAGTTCCGTAATGAGCAAAATAGGGTAAGCATTCTTAATGGTAAGACAATGAAGACCCCTATAATCGATGCATGGTCTTAACTCACCACCATTTTTTTCACAAAGAAGAAGCCAGCCCCTGCAGGACAGCAGGATTTATGGATGATCCCCCGCAACATAGCATTGGCAACATACTCCTCCAGACATATAACATACAACATACCATACCCAATTTGCACTGCCCTAAAATGACTTATTTCTTCCTCTCATGGCTACCTACAGGACTTTTCAGAACTTCACATGACCTGTGGAATTATTTACCTTATCACACAAACCTTGTCCCAAGCTTTCAAAGTTTCAAGAGTCCCCAAAAAACATTACAATTTAGGGATACTTACAATATATAATGTTATGTTTTTTTTATTTCTCACTTCAGATTAACCTAATTTTCTCTTTATTTTTAATTTAATTAATTTAACTCTAGCCTGAATGTCCTGAAAAAAAGGCCTTTCTTTTTCACCAACAAACAATATAGACTACTTTGAAATTATAAAAGATATTCATCTCTTCACTAGAAAAATGGCACTAAACAAAATATTTGCCAAACATGAAGATGCTGACTGTGATACACAAGCGATTATGGATTTGATATCCCTGTTGGAAGATAATGAAAATGAAGTTACTAACAGCAGTGACTGGAGAAAGGAATTGGTAAAGAAATCAACATATATGCCTCAAATCTGTCAGTTTCCTGAAATAGATACCTATCAAAAAGTGGTGATCAGAGATATTTTGAAACTTCGAGATGGCAAATCAAGCAATATAAGTGAAAAGGAATCACAAGCATTAAAAGAGATTCAGAAGTGGGAGGATGTGGTAATAAAATCATCTGACAAGGGAGGAAATATTGTAATCTGGCCTACTGAGTTATACCTAATAGAAGCAAAAAAACAACTTGGAGACAAAAACTGTTACAAACCGCTCTGGGGAAACCCCACTCAAGAATTCTTAACCAACTATAATACTCTAATTGAAACAGCAAGAAAAGACGAACTGATAGATACAAGAGAATACAAATTTCTAAGTGTCAACAATCCGAAAGTAGCTACACTTTATTTATTACCAAAAGTGCACAAAAACCAGAAGATACCACCTGGCCGACCAATTGTGTCAGGCATTGGAAGTTTATGCGAGCAGGCATCACGATATATCGATCTAAGACTAAGGGATAAAGTCCTTTCTCTCCCCTTATATACCAGGGACACTATGGATGTTTTGAACAAAATTGAGGGTATGACCCTAGACTCAGACACTTGGCTGGCAACTTGCGATGTCGAGTCCCTATACACGTCAATAGAACACAAGTGGGGATGCCATGCCGTAGGATACTTCCTAGAAATGGAACCAAGTGTAAATACACTTAAAAATGAATTCATACTGAAACTTCTAAAATTTGTCCTGAGCCATAACTATTTCGTGTTCAACGATAAATTCTTTCTCCAGATACGTGGCACTGCCATGGGCACAGCCTGTGCCCCCACATATGCAAATATCTATCTTGGATGGTGGGAGCGCGAACACGTATTTGGGGAAAAGATGGAACAGTATATGGACAACATACTGTTATGGCTCAGGTACATAGATGATGTTTTCATCCTATGGAAAGGGGATGAATTTAAATTCAAACAGTTTATACAGGAACTAAACTGTAATGATCTTAACCTGAAACTAACCTACGAAATCAGTAACTCAACAGTAACCTTTCTTGATTTAACAATATAAAGGGACATGTTCGGACGTGTCCAATCCAGCATACATAGGAAGGAAACAGCCATGAACTCTATACTATCCTTTGACAGTGCACACCATCCTTCCACTAAAAGAGCCATTCCATATGGCGAATTTTTGAGAATACGCAGAAACTGCTCAGAGATTGATACTTTTAAAAAAGAATCAAAAGAGCTAAAAATAAGATTAAAAAGTAGAGGATATCCTAACAGTATTCTCAAAAAAGCATATCATAAAGCACTTCATATGAACAGGAATGACTTTTTCCAAAACAAAAACAGAGTAAAGATACCAGAATTCGGTTTGTGGGCACATATAACATGGCACACAAAGAAATAACTACCATTCTGAACAAGCATGTTCATATACTACATACTGATAGAGATCTGGCTAAAAATGTAGGAAACAAAGTAGCAATTAGCTGGAAAAGAGCTCCGACAATCAGAGACAAAGTCATGAAAAGTCACTTCGCAAGAAAACCTAGTATCAGAAAAGATGGTTTGAATAGCACATATCCATGTGGTACCTGCAAATTCTGCACCTACATGAAAAATATCAAAGAAATACCAATCTTCCCAGAAGGGGTGAAAAGAATGAATGGTCTATTTAACTGCAGAACATGCAACATAATATACTGTTTGGAATGCAGTTGCAACAAAAAAATACGTGGGAATGTCCACTAGGGAGCTCAGGAGAAGACTTGGTGAACACCTGGGTAACATAAAAAAATGCCAAAAAAAGATCTGCAAAACATTTTTTGGACTACCATAATAGCAAACCAGATTTGAAATGTTGGGTCTTACAAAAACTTACACTGGGCATCAGAGGAGGCAATATGGAAAATACCCTCTTAAAAGCTGAATCAAAATGGATTTTTTGGCTACAAAGTATAGCACCCAACGGATTAAATGAGATGATACAATATAGTGCTTTTCTAAACTGAACATAGTGCTTCTTCAACAAGCTTATCATGTAAATACCTCTCATGGTAAAATACAATTGAATATCTGATAGTAAGATGATCTTTACAGTAACCTTCTCAACCTATAGAGAATATCAGAATAATGTAATAATCTATTGACATCTTGAACCAGTACTAACTGGGTGTTCTATTGAGATTTGAACTGCCTAGAACAGGAATCATACTCATAACCCAAAAACATATAAGTCATACATATTATTCTTATGTAGGTTATATGAGTATATAGAATCGATTAGAGGTCTATGACATTATTTGTAATTTATAATGGAAGACAGATCAGCAGAAATCATACAGAATTACTTATCTAAGTGACTTCTATGTATCCAAAGTACCTTATTTAAGGGAGCATAAGAGCAATTACTTATAACAGTCAGCAAGTCTATAAGATAGAATCGATTAACATTATAGTGTAAACGTTACACATGGGACACAATGGATGTTGTGAAATAAACACACCCTTTTATCTCATAGGTTAAATGTGAGGACGACGCTGATACGTCAACTCCTATACTTAAAGATGTTTGGTAACTGCAGATAAGTTTAACACGAACCATCACTTACAACAACATAAACATCAACAGCACTAATATGATATTTCATCCACTGATAATTTTCATACTCCCCATATACACAAACATTAAATTGATGACTCTGATTAGAAATATTATGTAAAGATGTAATCCATAACAAGACTAAGTAAAACCGCATAACAGCATTTGCGGTAATAAGTTTACAGCAGGAGACACAGTATAAAGACTGACATAGAATTATATAAGAGACTACCCATTATTTAATTCAGAAGCAGCTTTGTGTATTTTATATGTGACAAATTTAATTAATATCGAGCGTTAGATGCACAAGATTGAAATGATCAACATAATAATGTAAATATGGCATTGAGAATCTATTGGCTACTAGGAGCAGACACAACTCATTCATAAACAAAAAACAGCAAACCTGAGATTCTCAATGAAATTATTATGTTAAAGTGTAACCCATAATGAGACCGAGTGAAACTGCACAATATCATTTGTGGAAATGATTATATAATGATCATCTATTTGACTATAACGGGATACACAGCATAAGTACACACAGAATCATATATGGAATTATTCGCTTTTTAATTCAGATGCAGCTTTGTGTATATACGACTAAAATAACTAATAACGATTACAAGACAGAAATACCCAATACGACAATGTAAACATAACAAAGAAAATCTATTGGCTATCGGGAGCGGACACACCTCGCAATCCAATAGGTTACAGCTGATGATGACGCCGATATGTCATCCTTACACTGAAAGGTGTAAGATAGCAGCTGATAGGCTGACACTAATTGGAAAAATGTAATAAGCCATATGATTGGCTGATGATCCTTTAAAAACCATGTGTGGCGGTCGGACCGGACGCCTCTGAAAAAGCAGTAGCGAAACGCGCGTCAGGCGTTCGCACTGCTCCTCTCCTGCAGTCCGGTTGCTTTAGCTTAAATTGTTGGCCTCTTTTAGGCACCTTATCCTTAAACTTAAAAACAATAGATTTTAAAACTAGTGCTTATTTAAACTTAACAAATATTAGCCTATAATACTATTGATTCAGGCTGTACTTAGCCTGACCTTGTTGGAGCGATATGCTCAAATCTAGGCTATTGTTATAGTTTAATTATTGTGATACCACTTTAATTTTGGGAGCTATTCCATTACACTTCCACTTTATGCTTGTTTGACTAAGCGATAGTTAGCACTAAATACTTTTATTGATCTAGACTATGCTTAGTCAGAGGATAGTGAAGTAAACAAATGTAAGCTAACCGCTTCTCACAAGCTTTCATGAACCTAGCGACAGTTAGCACAAAACACTTTATTGATTTAGACTATATTTAGTCTCATGATAGTGGAGCTGACAAATGTAAGCTTACTGCCTCTTATAAGCTTTCATGAACAAAGACTTATTGTGGAAATTACAGAATCTGAGTCATATAATCCCTTATATTAACCTACATATCCCAATTCAGGGGAATACTTTATAATAAATCTGGGTGATTGAGGGAGACTCCAAGTGGAATAGCATAAGATAAATATATCCTCTTTAACCAACAGTAAAAACACCTGAACATACATATCTACATATTTACTGTGTGGTAACCATATTGTATCCACATACCAATAATTAATTCTTATATAGATAGTTATTGCGTGAAAAGTTCAGAACAGATAAGATTCCAGTGATATATTTATCCACACTATTGATAAATAATGGTATTCACAACACAGGTTCAAGCGTATAGTTGAGGATACTTTTATTTATTGTTCTAGCTATCCACCGGACTCTGTGATACAGACTGATCACTGTATCACACTAGAGAGGAGCTCTTGTGTACCGAGTATTACTCTGACACATTTTTACTTATTTGGTTGTTATTTTATTTTCACTGGTGGAAAATTCCACTCCTTTTTTTAATATTATTGATATAAAAGTTAAGTTTTAACAAACACACGACACACCACACTACCTACAGTATTGGTTTTGACCCCTAACAAGTGTGCCCAATATGCTTTTCTTTTTCTGTCCTTCTTCTCAGTAAACATTTTGTACTATTTTGGCATAAGGCACTACCTATTGCTAACAATTAGGTCTGTATCAATAGGTTATTTGGGGTCAATCCCTGCCCCCCCCCCCCTCTTTCCCTAGAGGCCATAGGGATACACTAACAAACTTTAGCATCTAAGCTCATAACCTCTCTGTCTTGCGTACAAATTTTATTCATTATGAGCTCCATCAGATTCATCTACTCCTTCATACATTTTCAATTATAATTTAAATCTATCATGTCCACCAGCACCTACATTTCATGTTGTGGAATTTATTTGTGCTTTAGAAACTTACGCCTAGATTTAGAGTTCTGCGGCCAAAGGGGTGCGTTAGCTACGCGTGCTTTTTTCCCCCCGCACCTTTTAAATACCGCTGGTATTTAGAGTTCACAGAAGGGCTGCGTTAGGCTCCAAAAAGGGAGCGTATAGCAAAATTTACCACCACTGCAACTCTAAATACCAGCGGTGCTTATGGACGCGGTCAGCTTCAAAAACGTGCTTGTGCACGATTCCCAAATAGGAAACAATGGGGCCGTTTGAGCTGAAAAAAAATCTAATACCTGCAAAAAAGCAGCGTTCATCTCCTAAAGCAGCCCCATTGTTTCCTATGGGGAAACACATTCTAAGTCTGCACCTAACACCCTAACATGTACCCCGAGTCTAAACACCCCTAGCCTTACACTTATTAACCCCTAATCTGCCGACCCCGCTATCGCTGACCCCTGCATATTATTATTAACCCCTAATCTGCCGCTCTGTACACCGCCGCAACCTACCTTATCCCTATGTACCCCTAATCTGCTGCCCCTAACACCGCCGACCCCTATATTATATTTATTAACCCCTAATCTGCCGCCCCCAACGCCGCCGCCACCTACCTTCAAATATTAACCCCTAATCTGCCGACCGGACCTCACCGCTACTATAATAAAGTTATAAACCCCTAATCCGCCTCACTCCCGCCTCAATAACCCTATAATAAATAGTATTAACCCCTAATCTGCCCTCCCTAACCTCACCGAAACCTAACTTCAAGTATTAACCCCTAATCTGCCGACCGGACCTCACCGCTACTCTAATAAATTTATTAACCCCTAAAGCTAAGTCTAACACTAACACCCCCCTAAGTTAAATATAATTTTTATCTAACAAAATAAATTATTTCTTATTAAATAAATTATTCCTATATAAAGCTAAATACTTACCTGTAAAATAAACCCTAATATAGCTACAATATAAATTATAATTATATTGTAGCTATTTTAGGATTAATATTTATTTTACAGTCAACTTTGTATTTATTTTAACCAGGTACAATAGCTATTAAATAGTTAATAACTATTTAATAGCTACCTAGTTAAACTAATTACAAAATTACCTGTAAAATAAATCCTAACCTAAGTTACAATTAAACCTAACACTACACTATCAATAAATTAATTAAATAAAATACCTACAATTATCTACAATTAAACCTAACACTACACTATCAATAAATTAATTACATACAAATACCTACAAATAAATACAATTAAATAAACTAACTAAAGTACAAAAAATAAAAAAAGAACTAAGTTACAAAAAATAAAAAAATAATTTACAAACATTATAAAAATATTACAACAATTTTAAGCTAATTACACCTACTCTAAGCCCCCTAATAAAATAACAAAGCCCCCCAAAATAAAAAAATGCCCTACCCTATTCTAAAATAAAAATTGAAAAGCTCTTTTACCTTACCAGCCCTTAAAAGGGCCAATCAGATTCAAGTTCAATCCAATTGGCTGATCCAATCAGCCAATCAGATTGAGCTCGGATTCTATTAGCTGTTCCGATCAGCCAATAGAATGCAAGCTCAATCTGATATAAGAAAGAAAATCAGTTGATGTGAGAAATAGAGGCCCATTTATCAAGCTCTGAATGGAGCTTGAGGGCCCGTGTTTCAGAAACAGCAGTTATGAAACAGCGTTCACAATGACCACTGCTCCATAACCCTGTGCGCCTGCTCTGATGAGGCGGACAGGAATCGCCGGAATTCAACCCGATTGAGTACGATCGGGTTGATGGACACCCCCTGCTGGTGGGGGTATGCCGAGGGGGTATGCTGAATACAGAGAGCGTATTGCTCTCCACATTCAGCGATGTCTGTCGGACCTGATCCTCACTGTCGGATCAGTTCCGACAGACATTTGTTAAATATGCCTCTTTAACATATTCACACATACATCAGAAAACCTTACTTTAAATGAAATATAAATGTTTTGTGTCATATTAAAACAGTTTATTATCAATAATAATGGAAAAATATTAATTGAATTTGTATAATTATTTTTTTCATATTTGCACTAACTAAAAAAAAAACTTTAGAAAAAAACACACAAACACATTTTTAGAAATAAAAAAAAAATGTAAAGAAATAATCTGTCCAGACATTAAAATATATACTCATATACAAAACCAACAGAATCTATTGAGATTCACTTGAATATTTGAAATTTTGCATTAGATTTATTTTGTTCCAACTATGAAATCAATTTTCCTTTTCAATTAACAGACTGGTGTTTCGCTGGTGACCCTAATTTTATATTCTTATTTTCTGCTGCTGGAATAAAGGGGAGGGGGGGACTACATTTAGCAAACTGACTTCAGAAAATGAACTTTCTTTATTTTATTTTAAATTTAGGATGACTAAAACAGGAACTGAGCGAAGAAAAACATTAAGCTTCGTTCTTTCTTTTCAGCTCAGCTGTACAATTTATTTTTTGTCCTGGCAACAGCTTTTAAATCTCTTTGCCTGTCTTTTTTTTTTTTTCATGGGAACTGTTTGGTAAGTGCCGACATTGGAGATGACAAAGCTTTGTGTGTGTGTTTTTTTCCTACCCTTGCTTGGTTTCTGTGTCTGTGTGTGCAGGCATGCATTCATTAACGTAATTCCTCAACATTCAACAAGAAAGCATCATAAACCGAGGAAGAGAGGGGGCGAAAAAAAGCCTCATAAATATTTAGATTCTCCAGTCTACCTTCCAAACCAGTGTGAAAAAAAAAGAGTATTTAGAAAGGCCTTGGTCTAACTTAATCTGCATGTGAATTCAGAGGGGGTACAAAGGCATAAAAAAGTGATGTAAAGTAGAATACAAACCCTATAGTCTCTAAGGGGTCATTCATCTTGTCCTTGTCAATACAATCTTATTCTCACAACTTGGCTAATTTCTGCGCATGGCCAAACAGACAGTCTGTGCAATGTTGCAAATTATGTTCTCAGTTTGTTTCTGCTTATTCCTGGCATGTACAGCTTCAGCGAGCAGCTGTAATGACAAACAATTTCCAATTGGTTAAAAAAAAAATGGAAAAAAAAAAATTCTTGTGTTGTAACTACAAATCATTTTAAAGGACCTGCACTCTGCTTTTTTTCTAAAGGATTTTTTTAGTCCATTATTTGCCAGGCTCTAGTAGGCTAATATAAAATTCCTAAACCTTGTTGCTTATACATGCAGAGACAATTTGCACAGTGCTAACTCATCATCTTAAAACACTTTTAAAAAGGTCACCATTAACTGGAAAGGGAAAAACACCATATAATTATATAGATACAAGTGTTATTTATGTCTGGTGCAGGTCTAAGCAAATGTTTTATTTATTTATTTATTTATTTTACAATAAAGGGAAAAACATTGTACTTATTTATTACTGGATTTCTGTGGTAAATGGGAAGCAAAATAGTTTATAGAAACTCAAGGAGAGTATTTGTTCATTATTTCTATAACTTCAGATTTCATGGTACAATGCAAACTGATTCTTCCTATTGAATGTATTCACTAAAGGTACACAGAATTTTGATGGTTTTGTTAATAAATAAAAAAAATTACATACATGATGTGTTTGGAGACTATTTTTTCTTCAAGGACTTGCATTTTTCACACATGAATTGGATCTGCTTTTGCAATTATGGCCTCCCGGTGGATTTTGCTAGGAATAATGGAGATTATTCTTGATTCACTGACTAAATAATCAGGATTTTATTAAAGACAGGAAGTGAATATTGTAATGAATGTTGTTTACTATGTTCTCTTTGCAGCTTGGATCTACAATATGAAATTTAGGACCAAGAAGTTACAATTTATAACGTAGCTGAACTTTGCACAACCACTTATTTCAGTCCATGGGGCCAAATTATCAAGCTCCGAATGGATCATGTCCGCCAGATATTGATAAATACCGACAGCATACGCTGTCGGCATTTATCATTGCACAAGCATTTCTGGTGAAATGCTTGTGAAATGCCGCCCACTGCACATTTGAGGCCAATCAGCCGCTAGAAGGGGGTGTCAATCATCCCGATCGTATCCGATTGGGATGATTACTGTCCGTCACCTCAGATGTGCCAGTCTTATGACCGCTGCTACTTAATTTATGTCTCAGGCAGACCTGAAACTTCAGGGGTAGATTGCAGCATCTGCTTCTTGATAAATCTACCCCTTATAATTAAATATTTGGGAAGTACAATGAGTCAGGGAGGCCTGTGGAAGTCATAGGTCCTGTAGGTGGAGATAGGTTGGGAGTTGTTAGAGTGTTCTGACTATGGAGCTGTTTGTCTGATCATGGCTATTTGGTATGGGGGCATGGCTTACGCAGTCATAATGATCCCTTATACAAATTATTATTATTAATAATAATAATTATTATTATAATTAGTAGTAGTAGTAGTAAAAGTGCCAACATTTTACACATTGCTAAAATTGCACAAAACAAATTTGTCTTACCTACTATTTCAGACAGTAAAGTTAAAATTAAAACTTTCACAATTCAGATAGAAGAAGATACTTTCTAATATACTTCTGGAATAAATTTTTTTTGGATCTTTTATAATAAACTGTTGAAAAAAGCACACCTAGGTAGGCTCAGGAGCAACAATATACTACTGTGAGCAGGGGCAAAACTACAGGGCAATTGCGACTGGGCCCCCAAGGGCAGTTTCTAAAGTGCCATAAGTCACTGGTAACTCCAGAAATGTGTACTTACGCAGATTTCTGGACATCGCTGGTTTATCCGACTTAAGGAACTTTAGCAATTGCCAGCGGGGTATATTGGATAGCTCAAGTTGCGAGCTGAAATTATGGGCGGCGGGGGTTCCCTCGCTTGCACCGCAAACTACGATCTATATCGGATCGCGCAACTGATGTATGCCTAAATGAGACTAGACAGACAAGGCTATTCCAATCCATATGAAAAGTCCTAATGCTTTTTTATTATTCTCACCAAAAAATACATTAGATAGACTTTGCATTGAGATATTTAACCATCTGTATTATTGTGAAAATATTTTTCACAATAATTTTTGAATGATTTTGCGTTATTTTTGGTTGTTTTTAAATGCATCTTTACTTCACAAATTAATTAACATAATATTTTTCTGCTTTAATTAAAATATTGCTGAAATAAAAATGAAAGATGTACACATGTAAAATAAGCTAACCAGAAACTTCATTTACGAGAGAAGCTTAAACGCTAGATCTCATGTAAGTTATTGTAGTGGAGCCGTTATGAAAATTCAAGCAATAGCAGATCTCGCATTTTAGTGTCTGGATTATACTCAAACCATGGCCAGATTTCCCATTAGGCACAGTAGGCATGTGCCTACAGGCGCATTGTAGTGAGGGGCGCCTGCCTGTAGTCAGTGTATTTTAATAATAAAAAAAAAAATCTGAGGGCATTATTTTAGTAAGAATTGTGCTGCCAGCTGCTTACAGAGTCGAGTGTTTCATTGGGAATATGTTACAGCAGTCCAGGGAGCCATGAAGGAGAGAGCGGCAAAGATTAAAACTAAACCCATCCCATTTACGCCAGGCATGTTTACTGTTAAAGTTTCACTTTAATTTTATGTACTTCTGTTGCCTCCCTCACACAGCCAGGCTCCATGCTGATAACTGTGGAGCAGACACTTTTTGTTGAAGGAATAAAGCCTTCAGGACAGGTTTGGTTTGTACAAGGCTTTTAAATGCTGCCTAGAATGACAACATAGCAAGCAGAGCACACTTTAACCCCTTGGCTACCAGAGAGGATTGCAGTGTATTCACTTGTTATTTGCTGTAGTGCGCTTCATGGTTTTTTTCAGGTTTTTGTGCCTACAGGCACCTGAGATGTAAATCTGGCCCTGACTCAAACTACTATTATTTAGTGACAGATTGTTATATGCAGCCCACTAATAGTCTCTCACCCCTGTTGATAGGGTTACAACAGTATGCATCCTTGATCCACCATCAAACTTTAGTGTTACAGATGTATATACACATATAAACACATAAATACATATGTATACATATATAGACACATCAATAAGTCCATTGGAGCCCTTTGCATTTAAGTAGATGAAAATATGTAAAATCATATTTATACAATATTCAGAAATTACTGTAAATCTTTCACATTCCAATGTTCTGCACATATGGGAATATGTTCTAAGTATTTATATATACAGTATCTATACCTTTATATAATCATATATGTATATATATATATGTATGTATATATATATATATATATATATATATATATAGGTATAGGTATAGATATATATATTGTACCAAAATACCATCAGATAGATGCAGAAATGTGTATTTATGAATAAATAGAACATATTCTGCTATGTGCAGAACATTGGAATGTGAAATATTCATATTTTGATGTAGGGTTAGCGCACATGAGAATATGCCATCGGGTTTGCATGTGAGTAGGGTGTTAGGTTTTTTTTTTTTCACTTTGTTTAATCCATTGACTTCTATGGGGGAATAGCTTATTGCGCATACAATATTGCATGTTTGGCTTGTTGAGTGCTTCGTGTTATTGGGAGAGCGATAACTTTTTACTTTCAACTCGTAATACCAGTGCAACCTGACGCGTACAAAAACTTTACTTCTAGCACAATTAGTGTTCTATTGAAAGTAATCTGGCCCATAATCTGAAGAGCAAAGTAATATAAAATACAAAGCACAATGTGTAAATGTAATAAACCCTCGTGTCTTGCAGTGGTATATTGCTCTGGGCTTGTCTCTCCTTCACATACAGAAATGCGGAAAATGCCCCTTGGAAAAATATAGCAAAATTTGCCTCATTAGAATTTTTTATCATCTCGTCCAAGTGGAGAGCTTTAGAACACCATAATCTGCAAGTTAAAATCAATCAGTATTCTGTATGGGTGGGTTGTTTGCCACATTAAACCCACCCAATGTGTTTGAGGTTGGGGCACAACGGGGTATGTTTAGAGTATAAAGGATGTTTGATGTGGAGAGATACTGTGGTTCCTAAAATAAAATCTTGTATCATGTCAAGTTTATTTTTTTGTATCATGGTGGATTGGATGGACACAGTATGAAGGGACATTGTACTTATGTTTTTCTATTATCTATAAGAAACATCAAGATTTAAACATGTTAAAAAAAATTCTGATAAAAATGTTAAATAAACGTTGTTTCAATTTAAATTAATACTGCAATATTAGGTTTGTACTTCCTACAAATTCTAACTGCTAACCAGACACGTAACTACAGGGGTCTCAGAGGTATCAATTGAGACCAGGCCCGTACATCTAGGGGGCCCATCCAGCCCTTCATTCAGGAGTTATATACATACAGGGGGGGGGCTGAAATTCATCTGCATCATACCTGGGCCCCCTGAAAAAAAGGGCTCACAGTTTAAGGAAAGTAAATGGATTTGCATTTACAATATGGTAGCAGCATTCCAAGATGGCTTTTACAGTGTTACAGCACACAAATCATGCCACCATATTTGTACAGGAAGACTGTACTAGTGAATATTGTCTAGCACAGACTGATTAGGGGGAAATATAAATCAAAGTCACTGAGAAGTCGTTCCTGTTTCCCCATGTATCTGCCAGCTCACCTTCTGCTGATTGTAGAAACCAAAAAGGGTGCTGTTAAAATCGGGGACCCTGCCACAGCATTTGCCCTGGGGCCAGTGGTCTAGTGATGCCCCTGCTGCTAAGAACAAAAGTAATTGTTTTATTAGTGGAAAAGGGCATATATCTGGAAGTATGCCAATAATGAAATACAATTTGAAATGCTGTCTTTTAGATAAAACAATGAAAAAAGTTGACTACAATGTCCCTTCAATGATAAATTGTGGTAATGCAGATGATTGTTTTTTTGTGCATTTATTTTTATGTACCTAAAAACTATTTTACTACATCTGAAAGTGGTTCCACAACTGCCTCAAATTAGTACTAAAAATAAAAAATAAACAAAACGGGAGCAGCACTCTAGGCTGCAATAAATACTTGCAGTTGTCATAGGATATTGATGTTATAAAAATCTAGTGGCTCTCTTTCTAAGGGCTCGATTATCTGAGCTTCGCCGGACCAAAGATGGTTTTTCATGCTAACCCTCACAGGGTTATCGTAAAAAAGGGGCAGTCCCTGTGAGCGAAGATAAGTAAGATATATATATAAAGTAATGGAGCTTGCAGGAAAGGGACGCTTCACTACATAGAGCGAAGTTAGCATGGCACACTTTAAAAATTAAATCCTGCAGCCAATATAAATCACATTACGCTGCTTTCTGCGTATAGCATCTTACAATCACTTATATTTTTTTATGCATATGTTTTTTATTAGGGTAAAAAGTATTTTGAGTATTTTGGTAAAAGCTTGATATATTTTACTTTGCAAGAAAATAGTGAGAGATCAGTAGTGTGAAAATGTTTAGAAAATTACAGTGGTATTTGAGAGACAATTTTATATATGCCAACAGAACGCCCATGTTCAGCCCATTTTACAAAAAAAAAATTATGATTTGTATTTTGAATTTAAAGGGAAGTAATTTCTAGATTTTCGTATGCATATGTTTTTCTATTAGGGTATTAAGAATTTGGAGTGTTTTGAGGAAAGCTCACCACCTTTTAGTTGGTGAGAAAAAACTATGAGATCTGTAGTGTGACAATTCCGTACACACCCATGGAACCCCAATGTTCAGCCCATTTTGCAAAGAAACTAAAATTACAATTTGTATTTTGCACATCCAGCGTACTTAAATTACAATTTCCGCTGTGCATATTTATTACAATTTGTTCCTGCGTCATTTTTAAACAAATTTTAGGTTTTTATAAAATACAATTTTGTTACGATTTTTTTGATGCGTATTTTTGTGTGAATGATTCAATTATTCGTTTTGTATGATTTTTAAATTGCAAATTTAATTGTTCGCTTTTGCCATGTATGTATTTGATTCCCATATGAAAATGCTGTTTGCATCCTTAGCGAGACACCCTGTTTTCAGGTTAAAAGTGGCTTTAGAGAATACCATCAAGAAAATAGAAGAACGGGTGAGCACTCTTTAATAATCTTGCCAGCCCAGAGACCTTTAGATTATCGGGCCCTAAGTAGTAGATCTTGCTACTTCTTGGGAGTTGTAATAGAGCTTGAGTGTGATCACTCACAAATAATAGTTTTGCTGCTCTGTTCATGTCAGTAGGGGGTCACATGGGATTTAGATATCAGTTGTTTAAAATAGCTTGAGTAAAGCATGTTCATAGTTTGCTCCAAATTATTGATATCTGAAAAGGCTGAAACTGTTGGTACGCGTACATTTTTTACCTGCAAAAAAAATTGACCAAATCTATAAAAGATGTACGAAAGGAGTTAGAGGTAAAATGGGTTTTGAATCAAGTAGCAAACTTACATTTGGAATTTTTTGCGATAGTTACCTGAAATATGTTCTGCTTCAAACTGAATTTATAAATTTGTTTGTCAAGGTTGAAATATCCTGGCTTCACCCCTTATCCTAGATAGAAGAGAACATGGGGGATGTGAGTTTGACTGCGACACTAACATAGAAGCCAAGAGAAGAATGAATGAATGTCCTTTTTTTACACTTAAAGGACCAGTCAACACATTAGATTTGCATAATCAACAAATGCAAGATAACAAGACAATGCAATAGCACTTAGTCTGAACGTCAAATGAGTAGTAGATTTTTTATAACAAATTTCAAAGTTATGTATATTTTCACTCCCCTTGTACCATGTGATAGCAATCAGCCAATCACAAATGCATATACGTATAGTCTGTGAATTCTTGCACATGCTCAGTAGGATCTCGTGACTCCAAAATTGTAAATATAAAAGACTGTGCACATTTTTTTTAATGGAAGTAAATTGGAAAGTTGTTTAAAATTACATGCTGTATCTGAATCATGAAAATTTAATTTAACCTGAGTGTCCCTTTAAATTGTAGAATGATTGTTGTCTTTACATTTGCTTCTACCATCACTCCAACATTTTATTTAGTGATATATATTATTAAGCTGTGGATTTACATGGTTTTGCACCATAAAACTCCAGATTTTAATGTTGATTTTGGTATTTAAAATGTGCTTTTCTTAAACCTAATATTAGTTTTCAAATAGGAAATGTCAGAATGTTCTGCAGACATTCAACATTCATTTGGAAAGCACAAATGTAGATAACATTCGTTATTTTAAACAACTGAGCTAAAACATTTGTTTACTTGTGTCTACTACAAAGGACAGTGAGAAGATTGTCACCCAGTACTTGGTCACAACCCATATAGGGCTACATTATGTGTGGGCCCCTAATTGTTGCGCAACACCGATTAGAGGTTTATCATGGCTCTTTGCACACATTGGAAATAGTGTGCAAGTTGGAAGTAAACACGTTCACTTGAGCGCAATTTAATGTAATGCGGGTTAGAATATCATGGTTAACTGTTATACAAGACAAAAAAGAGGCACAAAAAAACATCACAAATACATTTAAAAGTACAATTATACTCAGGCTAATAAAAATTATTTAATAAAAATATTGCATAAAAAGGGCTCAAAGATATGAGGTCTCAGGTGTTAGAAAAAAGGCAACAAAGGGTTTTAACACAGAGATACATACATATACATGATATATATATATATATATATATATATATATATATATATATGTGTGTGTGTGTACATACATATTTTTGTATTTATATGTGTATATATATGTGTTTAAAGACATATATACACATAAAAACAAAAAAATACACACACACACACACACACATATATATATATATATATATATATATATATACACTGTGTGCAGAATTATTAGGCAAATGAGTATTTTGACCACATCATCCTCTTTATGCATGTTGTCTTACTCCAAGCTGTATAGGCTCGAAAGCCTACTACCAATTAAGCATATTAAGTGATGTATATCTCTGTAATGAGAAGGGGTGTGGTCTAATGACATCAACACCCTATATCAGGTGTGCATAATTATTAGGCAACTTCCTTTCCTTTGGCAAAATGGGTCAAAAGAAGGACTTGACAGGCTCAGAAAAGTCAAAAATAGTGAGATATCTTGCAGAGGGATGCAGCACTCTTAAAATTGCAAAGCTTCTGAAGCGTGATCATCGAACAATCAAGCGTTTCATTCAAAATAGTCAACAGGGTCGCAAGAAGCGTGTGGAAAAACCAAGGCGCAAAATAACTGCCCATGAACTGAGAAAAGTCAAGCGTGCAGCTGCCAAGATGCCACTTGCCACCAGTTTGGCCATATTTCAGAGCTGCAACATCACTGGAGTGCCCAAAAGCACAAGGTGTGCAATAATCAGAGACATGGCCAAGGTAAGAAAGGCTGAAAGACGACCACCACTGAACAAGACACACAAGCTGAAATGTCAAGACTGGGCCAAGAAATATCTCAAGACTGATTTTTCTAAGGTTTTATGGACTGATGAAATGAGAGTGAGTCTTGATGGGCCAGATGGATGGGCCCGTGGCTGGATTGGTAAAGGGCAGAGAGCTCCAGTCCGACTCAGACGCCAGCAAGGTGGAGGTGGAGTACTGGTTTGGGCTGGTATCATCAAAGATGAGCTTGTGGGGCCTTTTCGGGTTGAGGATGGAGTCAAGCTCAACTTCCAGTCCTACTGCCAGTTTCTGGAAGACACCTTCTTCAAGCAGTGGTACAGGAAGAAGTCTGCATCCTTCAAGAAAAACTTGATTTTCATGCAGGACAATGCTCCATCACACGAGTCCAAGTACTCCACAGCGTGGCTGGCAAGAAAGGGTATAAAAGAAGAAAATCTAATGACATGGCCTCCTTGTTCACCTGATCTGAACCCCATTGAGAACCTGTAGTCCATCATCAAATATGAGATTTACAAGGAGGGAAAACAGTACACCTCTCTGAACAGTGTCTGTGAGGCTGTGGTTGCTGCTGCACGCAATGTTGATGGTGAACAGATCAAAACACTGACAGAATCCATGGATGGCAGGCTTTTGAGTGTCCTTGCAAAGAAAGGTGGCTATATTGGTCACTGATTTGTTTTTGTTTTGTTTTTGAATGTCAGAAATGTATATTTGTGAATGTTGAGATGTTATATTGGTTTCACTGGTAAAAATAAATAATTGAAATGGGTATATATTTGCTTTTTGTTAAGTTGCCTAATAATTATGCACAGTAATAGTCACCTGCACACACAGTTATCCCCCTAAAATAGCTATAACTAAAAACAAACTCAAAACTACTTCCAAAACTATTCAGCTTTGATATTAATGAGTTTTTTGGGTTCATTGAGAACATGGTTGTTGTTCAATAATAAAATTAGTCCTCAAAAATACAACTTGCCTAATAATTCTGCACTCCCTGTATATATATATATATATATATATATATATATATATATGTGTGTGTATATATATATATATATATATATATATATATATATATATATATATATATATATATATATATATATATATATATATATATATATTTATATACACATTGGGTATTGAAAATAATTACCCCCTTGAAAATAATAACATTTTGTTATTTGTTGAAATAAAGACAGACACAGTTTTTGTTTATCCAGTTGTAATTACTCAGTGCAACTTATAACATCCAAGTGAAAGATATAACACCAACATGTCAGACAAATATAAAGACAATTCAAAAACAGAAACACTGAGATGGAAAAAGGATCACCCCCCCTCCTAAAATTACTTGTAAAATCAACCAGGTGTAGCTAATCGCCTTCTCAACAGCACACACAAAGCCATTTGACCTTCAACTGTGATTAGCAGTGGGCATATTTATTAGCTCAGCATGAAAAGAGCTTTCCTGGAGCATCCCAGTCCCTGGTAGTGCAACTAACAATCAACTATGGGTGGCAAGGCACTGTCAAAAGATCTCTGGGATAAAGTTGTGGACAGGCACAAGTCAGGAGATAGATACAAGAACATATAAAAGGCTATATCAATGCCTAGAAGCACAGTGAAGTCTACTATTAAGAAGTGGAAGGTATTTGGTACAACACAGACCCTCTTTGGATCAGGACATCGCTGCAAACTGGATGAAAGAGCCAGGAGGAAACTGGTCATATAGGCTACCAAGAGGCCCACAACAACTCTGAAGCAGTTGCAGGAACTTATGACAAAGAGTGGTCATTGTGTGTATGTGAAAACAATATCACAAATTCTCCACAAATATGGCTTGTATGGAAGGATTGCAAGAAAATAGCCACTCCTCAAGACAGGCCACTTGCAGTCATGACTGAGCTTTGCCATAACACACCTAGGAGATTCTGAGGCCACATGGAAAAAGGTGGTATGGTCAGATGAGACTAAAATTGAATTATTTGGTCTCAACACCAAACGATATGTCTGGAGAAAATCCAATAAAGCTCACCATCCAAATAACACCATACCGAGGTGATAATATCCTGTTAGGGGGTTTCTCTGCAGCAGGCACTGGAGCCCTTGTCAGGATAGAAGGAATAATGGATAGGGTAAAATACCATCAAATTCTTGAGGAAAATCTGCTGCCCTCTGCCAGGAAGTTGTCAATGGGAAGAAGGTTTACCTTCCAATATGACAATGACCTAAAGCACACAGCAAAAATGACCACACAGTGGTTGAAGGAGAAAAAGTTGAATGTCCTTACATGGCCTAGTCCAGACTTAAACCCCATTGAATATCTGTGGCATGACTTGAAAACTGCAGTCCAGACCACAAACTGTAACGGAGCTGGAGTGGGCAAGTATTGCACATTCTAGATGTGTGTTGGAGCCCTTTGCATTTAAGTAGATGAAAACATGTAAAAACATGTTTATGAAATATTCATATTTAATAAAGCGTTTAAAGGGACATGAAACTCATATTTTTCTTTCATGATTTAGAAAGAACATGTGATTTTAAACAACTTTCTAATTTACTTCTGTTATCTAGTTTACTTTAATTCTCTTGATTTGCTTTGCTGAAAAGCATGTCTAGATAGGCTCAGTATCTGCTGATTGGTAGCTCCATATAGATGCCTCGTGTAATTGGCTCACCCATGTGCATTGCTATCTACTTCAACAAAGGATATCTAAAGAATGAAGCAAATTAGATAATAGAAGTAAATTGGAATGTTGTTTAAAATTGTATTCTCTATCTGAATCATGCAAGAAATGTTTTGGGTTTAATGTCCCTTTAACTGTGTATGTATTATTTCACATTCCAATGTTCTTCCCATAGGGGAATATATTCAATAATAAGTATTTTTAAATAGATAATCCAAGTGAGTCCGCATCTTCATCCAAAGGACATCAGGATAAAAGTAAAAAGTATTTTATTGATTGAAAAACTGTTTAAAAGGTAGAAAAAGCCATAAAATCATTAGTACAACATCCAAAGTCTGAAAAAAAACTAAAGATGTTTCAGACCTTCCCCTAGCCCTTGGTCACTGGCATGATCTGAATTTAAAATGAGACTGCTATTTAAAACTAGTGTGTCATTTGATTAGACACCTGTATAATTGATTCTTAAAGAGACATATTCTTATACTTTATGGCAATCAATTTGAAATTATTTTTGTTTTTGCTAGCAATAATAGTTCACCAATCTTATGTATGAAGAAAAAAAAATAATATATATATATATATATACATATCTACATTATTATTTGTAATTATATATTACTTTACAATTTTAGGTGAAAAAAAAGGTTTATTATATGAAAAAAATACTATAATTTGGTTTCAATAAAACAAATTAACATCCATGATCGAATTTAAACCATCAGGGTGTTAAGTTTGTAATTTGAAAATCCCTAGGACCTCCTTCTGATCCAAAAGTTGTTCTCTGTCACCCCTCTTCTGTGTCTAGGCACATGATCTATACCTTGCACTTGTAAAAGTGTATCATTTGAATTATATTCTTGTCTGAAATGCTTGGCTATTGGAGTATTGCTATCAGGGTTATTAATATCTCTTAAATGTTGCAATGCTCTATCTTGTAATGCACATTTAGTGCGCACAACATATTGTTTGTTGCATCCTTTGCAGGTCAAAAGATAAATAACATAGCTTGTGTTGCAATTGATATTATTTCTAATATCATATTCTTGTTCTGTTGTTGATGACTTAAATTTATTACCTGTTATGATATGTTTACAAGTTTTACAAATGTTGCCATTACATTTGTAACAACCAACACGGGCAGAAAGCCAGGTGTTTGGTTTGTTTACTGGTAACATAGATGAAGATAAAATGTTTCTTAGTGTCTTGGCCCTTCGTGTTGTAAAGTTACAACCCCCAGATACAATGGTATTCAGTTTTTTATCACTTTTCAAAATAGGAAGACAGCTTTGGATAATATTATGTACCTTTGAGTAATCACGACTATAAATAGTGATGAAAGTAGGTTTAGAATTCCTTACTGTCTTTTTGGTTTTGTATTGTAATAAATAGCTTCTGGGAATGCAATGTACCTTGCTTTTTGTTTTATTTAACAATGGAATATCGCAACTACGAGCTTGCAACCTCTGATGTGTGATATTTGCATGCTTCAAATATGTATCCTCTTGAGAATAGTTCCTTTTAGTTTAAATATATTGTCCATATGATATTTATTTTTATATATATATATATATATATATATATATATATATATATATATATATATATATATATATATATATATATATATATATATATATATATACATATGATATTTGTTTGGTAAAATATATATATCTATACCTATATGTATATATAATTACAGTATACAAATGAGGAAAAAGGAATTCTGAGACTTGGAGTAGATGGAATGAAGATTTATTCAGGAGCAGGCTTATCATCAGACACTTGGTAAGCTCCTACCTTACGCGTTTCGCGCATGGGCACATGCGCTTCATCAGAGATCTGTACCTATATATACTATAATTATATATACATATAGGTATAGCTATATATTTTACCAAACAAATATTATATATATATATATATATATATATATATATATTTAATAATAAATAAAACATATTCTTCTATGTGAAGAACATTGGAATGTGAAATATTCACATGTATGTGTCACGTAAGCGCACTTGAGAAAACGCAATTGGGTTTGTGCACGAGTAAGGGTGTTAGGTTTGTTCTACTTTGTGCGCTCTGTTGAGGTCTATGGGGGAATATGTTAAAGCGGTTGCAATATTCTAAGCTTTTTTGGTGTATCTGGTTGGCTCTCATGAGAAAACATTTGACTGCGCATGCTCCCCGACGTATGCAAAAAGCTTATTTCTTGCTAATTTATCACTCGAACAGGATTGCTAAATTGCATGCCACTTGTAATCTAGCCCATAATTAAATTCCATTTAAATGATAAGAAACCAGCTGAAAGGCAGGTAATTATAGTAATAGTAGAATAGAATAATAGAATGAAGTATTGGCTAATGCAAACATACTAAGAAATACACTTATATCAAAGGCCCACGCAAACCAAATTACAGTAGATTTAAATGCATAATGATAATACATTGCAGGCACATATAAAGATTTAGAACAGCTATATCAAGCTCAATGTATTTGAGAGCCACTGACCAAGTGTTCTTATCCCATGAGGGCAGCTTGAACTAAGTAAGTGCTCCAGAACTGGATATACTAAGAACTGGAAATTACATTTACCCAAATAGTAGTGCATGGTGGGAGTTGTAGCCCATAATAGACATACACAGTTGTCTATATTTATCTTGTGAGGGCCAAGTGAAGTGATCATTCTGGAACTGTATAACAACATAAAAAGTGACATTTATCCAAACAATGCATGGTGGGAGTCTTCACTGGACACTTTTCTCTATAAAGGACATCAACTAGTTACACCTCTTAGAACCCTTAAAAAACTGACAGTCCAAATTAATGATTTACCTATTAAACAAAGAAGGGCCAGATGACACTATCTTGAGGGCCACATTTGGCCATGGAGCCGGTACTTTGAGACCACTGATTTAGAACAAATTTTATTTATTTTGAATATTTCCTACAAATTTGACAATGCCAAAATGCTATACTAGCCTATATTCAATTTATCTGGTTTCTCAAACTAATCTCACTGTTGTAACATTACAACTCAAAATTTGTGGAATTCATGAAGATTTGGAGCTATTTCTTGTTACAGAAGTGAGATCAGCTCCATTATAATTAATCTATAATTCATTTATCTCACTCCACTGTGATAGATACCATCATCACAGAACCCCTACAAAACCTTAGAAATTTATTAAAATGAATAATTCCCTCTATAAAACAGACCAGTCTAACAAATACACAAGCAAAAACATGAAAAGAGTTCAAGATAAATAAAATAAAACCAAAATGGTCATAATATTTTTAAAGAACAAAATAGAGACCCACCAGAATAATAATCAAGTATTGTATACATTCACTCTCATCTCCTCTCATAATCGTAAGTACCATTGCACTAGTAGCACATATGGAATTACATTGCCAATGTTCGGATTGCGTGTGTTTTTATTTCATGGTTTATAAAGTAACCTAAATTAGAATAAATATATGGTTTTATCGAAATCATTATCTAAATGGGCAACTAAAATAGCAATCACATATTGAAATCAATCAATGAACAACAACATCAAACATACTTGTGAAAAATAAATAAAAAATTTATTACATATATATTATAGTACAGATTATATATATATATATATATATATATAGAGTTCCTATAAGCTAAGGAAGTAAATACAATCTATGCGCATATTTTAAAAAGTTTATTTTTTTTCTTATATTACTCAGATTCTGCTTTCCCTGTCACCTTTCCTGTTGAGTCTGCACTCTCAATCAACAGGAAATTCTACTGCAAGTGTTGTGCATGTGTTTTCACTGTTGTGCATGACTTCATAACACAATGGGAAATATTACAATTAAAGAGCAATTAACTGAACAGGGTGTGGGTTTTTTGCGCACCCTCTCTCAAAGAATAACACACAATCTGGTATTAAAAGTGAAAGATAAGTATTTTAACCAAAGTATATTAACATGGTTGAAACTTTTTTAGCGAGCCCTATACTAGCGCATAGAGCACTCGTAAGTGTCAAGCACAATACAAAATACTGCTGTAAAATGTAGTACTTTTAAGAACTGAAGTAAACCATTATAATTTATAGTATAACACAGAACTACATAAAGAATTTCACTACTTGCTTACCATCGGCTTAGCGCTCAAACAATATCCAACATTAATTTTGCTGCACCCCCCCATGGAAGTCTATTATGTGAGGGATTTAATGCACCTGTGCTATCCATGCAGATGTTTATAGACTTGTAATATGAGCACAAATATAGAAGATCTATTGATGACAACGCAGCAACAATATTGCAAAATAGAATATATCTAAATGACATTTTATATCTATAGTTTACATTGCGGCTATTCTGTTCAAAAAAAGTGGTTCACTACAATGTTTTATAAAAGTTTGAATTTTTTTTTTTAATTTATATGTTGTATTTTAATCTATAAAGAAAATTATTTTGTTTGTTCAAATATGAATGGAGCATGCTCAAATATAATTATTGTCTAGTTTATTGTGTCTATTCTCATTGAAGTTTACTAATATTAGGAAAATAATTATCTCTAACATTTACATGTTGTTTAAAATACTTCATCAGTTTATTATTAATTTCTACAAAATAATATTTTATTGTTTATCGGGTAAATAGGAATAAGTGTCCCAATAATAAGTATCTGATGTATAATAATGGTCCAATTTCCTATGATAAGAGCTAAAAATCAAGGGGGTTACTTGAGATTTGTCAAAAATTAAAAGAATCTTATCATGTCCCAGTTATGAGCCAATATGTAAAGCAGCAGGATTAAAATGTGGGCCTTTGTTAGCAATAGTCATTTATTCACGTGTTCAGAGAAAAAAAATTTGTTCCTAGCCTTTGCAAGGAGATTATGTTGACAAACAATAACACTTGCTAGTAATGTTTGTTCTGTATTGAATACTTTCCTTAAAGGTTCAGTCAACTGCAAAAAGTTTTAATTTTTAAAAAGAAAGATAACGCATTTAATGCCCATTCCCCAGCATTGCACAACCAACATTGTTATATCAATATACTTTATAACCTTTAAAACTTTAATTATCTGCCTGTCTCTAAGCCACTAAAGGCTGCCTCTTATCTCAGTGCATTTTTATATATTTTCACAGCAAGACACTGCTAGTTCATGTGTGCCATATAGACAACATTGTGCTCACTCCTGTGTAGTTATTTATGAGTCAGCATTAATTAGCTAAAATGCAAGTCTGTCAAAAGCACTGAGTCTGCAGGGGCTTAGATACAAGGTAATCACAGAGGTTAAAAGTATATTACTATAACCGTGTTGGCTATGCAAAACTAATAAATGGAAAATAAATGGATTATCTATCTTTTTAAACAATAACATTTTTGGAGTAGACTGTCCCTTTAATCCAGTTAGCCTATATGTATAGGATGCCCACAAAATACAGTGACCGGCTGGTCAGGCCACTACTGATATTGATAGTATTCTAATCATATAGCAACCATCTCTATATCAATAGCACATAGTGTTTGAATGTGTTATAACATTGGTATCTGAAAAAACAATTAGCAAATTTTTGATTCAATAAGATCACCACACAGCTTTGTTTTTTTGTGTTTATGTTGCTTGTTATTTTTAAGCTTCTTTATATTATTTGTAAGTATTATTTTTAACCATATTCTTACATATTCAGCAAAGTGTCCTAATTATGTTTCCTTATTTATTTTTTTTCAGATTTTTAATTCTTATAAAGTGCATACAGCTATGATGTGCGGTATAGAAAATGGTTGACTGTAGCCCTGTCTCAGCATTGTTTACTTGAATGCAAAACAACACAGAACATATGTTATTCTTCTGACCTAGTGTGACAGGCACTTTATTGTGTATGTTCATGGATTCCCTTCGGCACAAGCCATTATGGGTTTCGTCTTGCTTCTAATTGACTCCTGCACAATGGTTTTTAGCTTCTATGCTTTCTCACTTACAATATGTTCATTGGTCTGGTGGAATGTAAAATCCTTCCTACAAGTATATCTATATGAATGTACTGAGTTTATATTTGTATTTATTTAGGACTTTCCAAAGAAAATTGCTTTTATTTTAGAAATTGAGGCAGATATAAAAGCATGTCTAGATGCAAAATAAGGCTATATTGTTCAGGAGTTGAACTTTGACCAACCCAGAAACATTATTTTCCCTTCTATAAAAAAAGAGTAGACCCTGTCTCTTCATCTGTGTTTCCAATAGTCCATTTTAATTGATGGGGAGTATTTAATTGCTGGCAAATAGCTTCTTTATGGTTATTTTGTTATTTGAAATAGCTGGTTTTGCCTGTAGAAACCACCACCAATACTGAAATATGAAAAAAAGTATTCTCTGGAGAAAAGCTATGTAAACAAACGACAATAGCACTAATCTCACAGTGGAGATGGGAGAAAGAGAGACATTTTTGTATCTGAAATATCTGGCTGTGCTATTTGAATCCCCAGATATAATTAGCCAGATCAGACGTGTTTTTTCTTGATGACCCTCACAGGGGCTGCTCTGTGGAATGATTTAAAAAAGGGGCAGTCCCTGTGAGTGGTGAGATGGCTCCAGTTGAAAGTAATGGAGCTCGATGGATAGGGACACTTTGCTCTTTAGAGCGAAGTTAGCTGTGAGCAGGGGACGCACTTTCAAAATTAAATCCTGCAACCAATATAAAGCACATTATGCTGCTTTCTGTGTATAGCATCTTACATTCACCTAGCTTTTCCTATGCATGTGTTTTTCTATTAGGATATTAAAGGGACAGTAAACCTTAAAAATAATGTTATATAATTCTGCACATAGTGCAGAATTATATAACATTATATTAGCCAAACTTTATAAATCATATTAAATATCCACAATGTAAATTTTAATTTTAGTACACTGAGCGGGTCTGTTATATTCACACAGCGCATCAGGCCAGCTGTATAGTCACAGCCCGACCGTTATACACAGTGCAGCTCGCTCCTGCTGTCAGACAGAGCAGGAGCGAGCTGCACTTGGTCTTATGGCGCGTGACTATACAGCTGGCCCGATGCGCTGTGTGAATATAACAGAGCCGCTCAGCAGAGTACAGAGAGCGGGTCTGTAAAACAGTGTTTTTTAAAAAAAAATTGAAAGGGAAATTATGATTTATAAAGTTTGGCTAATATAATGTTATATAATTCTGCACTATGTGCAGAATTATATAACATTATTTTTAAAGTTTACTGACACTTTAAGTATTTGGAGTGTTTTGAGAAAAGCTCGCCAACTGGCAAGAAAAAAATGAGATCTGTAGTGTGAAAATCTTTACAGAATTATGTTGGGATTAGAGAGACATTTTCATACACGCCCAAGGAACGTCCATGTTCAGCCTATTTTACAAAAAAACAACAATTACAATTTGTATTTATAAGTATGAATTTCTAAGTGATTTTTGTGCATCTAGTGTACTAAAATTAAAATTTACATTGTGGATATTTAATATGATTTATTTCTGTGTAATTTACATACACATTTTAAGTTTTTTGGTAAAATACAATTTTTGGTGAAGAATTTTGCTATGATTTTTGATGCACCTTAACAATACAAATTTTCCCTGCTTATTTTCGTGAGTGAATGGTTAAATTATTCGTTTTGTATGATGTTTAAAATACAAATTTTATTGTGCACTTTTCATGTGAAAATGCAGTACACGCCCCTTAGCATCTTTATATCATTCCACCAGGGAAATAGAAGGACTGGCGAGCATTCTTTAATAATCTCGCCAGCCCAGGGAGCTTTAGATCTTCGGGTCCTGTATGTTTAGACATAGATAACATTAGTAGGTCTGCTTTACCTGCAAGTTTAGTCCATTTTTATGAGCATGTCCTTGAGAACAAAAGATGTTTTTAATTAGAAAAAACAAAATTACAAAAATAAACATGAAACAAATATTCTCCATACATTTAAAGTGCCATAAAACAGGTTGAGATCTGTGCCTATCCTAAAAGGGCTAATTAAGTAAAAAATAGTTTGCATGAAAAAAAATTAAAAATTGTTGGGAAGTATTTTAAAATAATTTTCAAAAATAAAGAAAAATACTTAAAATAGCAATGCTGTCTGGACACTGTGCTCCACCCCCCTTATCAGTGTTTAGACACAGGCTTTGTATTTCACCTGAGTTCACATCTTCTAGGAATGCTCCAGCAGATAATCCCTATTCATTTGTGCATTTTACCAAAACAACAATGGATATAGCTACAGCCATAAAAGGAATTGTGTAGGGGGAGTTAGAGCTGTACAATTCAGAAACTTAAAAAGAAAAGGTTAATGGCGAGGCACTGCAGTATAAATTTGCAGGTAAAGTAATAAATGTACATATTATTATATTTTGTCTCTAGCTCAACTTGTTTTATGTCCCTTTAATACTCAGCAGCAGGTATAACAAGTCATCTGAAACACATAAAGGGGAAACACATTTTATTTAAAAGTGTTTTTTTTACTTTATAAAGAAACACATTTTATACCAACTCAACAATTGTATTGTTTAAAAAGATAGAGAATCCCTTTATTATCCATTCTCCAGTTTTTTACAGCCAACATTTTTATATTAATATAATTTTATCCTCTATGATTACCTTGTATCTAAGCCTCTTTTGACAGCCCCCTGATCACATGATTTTATTTATTATCTATTGACTTGCATTTTAGCTGTGTTGTGCAGAACCCACGGCCGTAAACACAATGTTATCTATATGGCCCACATGAACAAGCAGTCTCCTGTTGTGAAAAACTAATAAAAAAAAGCATGTGATTAAGAGGCTGTCTATAATGGCTTAGAAACAGGCAGAAATTTAGAGGTTTAAATGTTTTAAAGTATATTAATATAACAATGTTGGTTGTACAAAGCTGGGGAATGGGTAGTAAAGGTGTTATCTAACGTTTTAAACAATAACAATTTTAGTGTTGACTGTCACTTTAAAGAACATAAACCTAGTTCTAGGGCTGCAGCTAACGATTATTTTCATTTTTTTCGATTAATCGACTAATCGGATAAAAAAAATCTATACTTTTTCCTATATTTAAAATGAAATCCACATACATACTGAGTGTTACAAATATAAACTTCAGACTAAAACTTTACATTATCACAACTGTTTGTCCAATTTTTAAGCAGCAGAACCAATTTTTAGAATTGAGCAAAACAGAAGTTTGAAAGAGGTAGAACTAGAAAGAGGTAGACTATCACATTTTGTTATTCACTCTTTCAGAAACTTTGCATTGAAATGCAAAAATGTCAAAATGACCACATACTCCTGGCTGAGGCTGGCTCTCTTTTTGCAAGCTATTTTGCCTGCAGCAAAGAAGAGGCGCTCAGATGGTGTTGAGGTGCCTGAGATGCATAAGTAGGGTTGTGCAAATTTCGTCAAGGTGGGATATTTATCATTGTTAGCTCTTTACCAATGCAAGGGGCCTCTTAACAAAGTGAGCTTGGACTTCATTCTAACATAAATATATCTTTATCTATATGCAATGGTAAATAACCAGCTATAAGGTTATGGAAAAAAATATCTAGCTTTAAAAATAACAGATATATAGTTATAGAGGTTGGATTTGGTACATATTACAATTAAAAATATAAAAAAATATTAAAATAAGTCAAAAGTGCTAAGGACTGTATATCAATAACAGGACAACGCCTTACACAATTTTCTACATTACATATAATAAGCAAGTGATCCGCTAATATTTTTACAAAGAGATAATAGTGAATATCAAATCAAATAACAACTCCCATCAAATTAGGGCTAGGTGTAAATAACAAGCTCGGCACTATATCATTCAAAGCATAGTCGCAAATCACCTGATTTAATATGAACAATCCTAATGATGACTCCTATTATTTCTGGGTTGCACATAAGCCAGGAGTAGTTGTAAACTTATAATGTCCTGAAAAAGTGAAAAGTAAATATCTGTAGACGTCATTTAGGCTAAGGGCATACCATAAAACACAATACCGTGTGCATAAGCTCATTTGAGTGAAGCAGTTGGTGCTGTGCACAGACCAACTATTTGCAAACCAACTAATCGATTATGAGATTCGTTGACAACTATTTTCATAATCGAATATTATCAAATATATCGATTAGTTGTTGCAGCTCTACCTAGTTCTAAGTAACCTAAATATATACTTAATAAATGTTTTTTTGTGCATTATATTTACTTTTGACTTCCCCTGAAAATGCCCTGTTGATATTGTAACATTATTTAGGCTTTAAAGAAAAAAACTGACCTAACACTTTGGAATGAAAGCTGAACCAGCCCTTCTCGTCTCTTGGTTGAAAGCTATGGCATATTGCTATTAGTTTGATGAAGAAAGAAGAAAATAAATGACAATTATGGGGCTGATCAAATAATGAATAAAGGATATCTAAAGAATGAAGATAATTAGAAAATAGAAGTTAATTGGAATGTTGTTTAAAATTGTATTCTCTATCTGAATCATAAAAGGAAAATTCGGGGTTTCCTGTCCCTTTAATCTTCCACATTTTATTTATTTAATCAGGAGATTAATGATACAGATAACACTTATGTGTTGTTTTCAGGAGGTAAAGATTTCAAGTTTCAGGATTACTAAAAGGATAGTAAACACCTTGAGATTTGTATATAAAAGTCTAGATTACGAGTGGAGCACTAACAGTTAAGTGCAAATGATAAGGGGTTTATTGCGGCTGTTTGCATGCATCAGGGTAGCCTTCTGACTTGCCGGAAACATGTTAAGAAGCAGCGGTCATAAGACTGCTGCTCCTTAACTCAACCGCCACCTCTAAGATGATTGACACCCCCTGCTAGCGGCCGATTGGCCGCGAATGTGCAGGGGGCAGCATTGCACAAGCATTTCACCAGAAATGCTTCTGCAATGTTAAATGACAACAGTTTATGCTGTCTGCATTTAGCGATGTCGGGCGGACATGATCCGGGACTGCAGATCATGTCCGCTCGACATTTAATATATCTACTCCATCAGGTTTTTCGCTCATATAACAAGTTGAAAGATAAAGTGGTCGCCTGAGTGCAATTGAAGTAAACGTATTTCAGGTTAGAGCAACCTCAGAGCTCTGGTTAAAGGGACAGTCAACACCAGAATTTTTGTTGTTTTAAAAGATAGATAATCCCTTAATTACCTATTCCCCAGTTTTGCATAACCAACACAGTTATATTAATACACATTTTACCTCTGTAATTACCTTGTATCTAAGCCTCTGCAGACTGCCCCCTTATTTCAGTACTTTTGACAGACTTGCATTCTAGCCAATCAGTGCTCACTCCTCAGTAAATTCACGTGCATGAGCTCAATGTTATCTATATGAAACACATGAACTATTGCCCGCTAGTGGTGAAAAACTGTCAAAATGCATTTAGATTAGAGAAAGAAATTAGCATATGAACATCCTAGGTTTAGCTTTCAATTAAGACTACTAAGAGAACAAAGCAAAATTGGTGATAAAAGTAAATTAGAAAGTTGTTTAAAATTACATGCCCTATTTGAATCATGAACGTTTTTTTGGACTTGACTGTCCCTTTAACAGTTTTGCAAAACAAAAAGTTACCACAAAAAACTTCAAAAATACATTATAAAGAACAGTTACACTCATAATAACACTATCGATAAAAACTATTAAAAACAAATATTGAACAAAAAAGTTTTAAAGGACCAGTAAACACTGTACAATTGCATAATCAACAAATGTATGATAAGAAGACAATAGCACTTAGTCTGAACTTCAAATGAGTAGTAGATTTTTGTTAAATAAATTGCAGTAATGTCTATTTCCACTCCCCCTGTATCATGTGACAGCCATCAGCCAATCACAAATGCATATACGTATATGCTGTGAATTCTTGCACATGCTCAGTAGGAGTTGGTGACTCAAAAAGTGTAAATATAAAAAGACTGTGCACAATTTGTTAATGGAAATAAATTGGAAAGTTGTTTACAATTGCTGCTCTATCTGAATCATGAAGTTTAATTTTGACTTGAGTGTCCTTTTAAGGGCTCACAGATATGAGGTCTCAGGCAAAAGACTTTAACATGTCTTAAGCTGTTTATGTATGTGTGTGTGTGTGTCTGTGTGTGTTTACATGTGTGCACATATGTATTTATAAGTGTATATATGTATTTACAGATATAAGTGTATATATATATTTAAGGCAAAAAGAAGAATCCTTAAAAATGACCCCTCAGTGGAGAAAACAAAACAAAAAAAGACAAATAGAAAGAAGTATAGAGGAGGAAAGCGGGTTCACAGCAACCACACACAAAAAAAGACAAACGGAAATTGGATACAGTAGAAAATAGTGTAAAAATATTTAACCTTTCTGATAAAACTTTTAGTGAAAATGTAATGGAAATTCTTAAAAGGGGACTTTCATTTGCACCCACTAAGGGCCCTAATGCTTTTACTTTATTTATTGATCTCCACAAATTTATTTGTAAACTCACATTGAGCAGAAACTTTGAAAAAGCTAAAAAAAGAGCAACAATGATTGATACAAGGAACCAATGAAAATGTACTTACAAAAGATGATATGGAAACAATAGTTATTTTAGAAAAACTAGAAGGCTCTGTAGGGAATTATCTATCAACTATAGAGGAAAAACAAGATAATGTGTTTATACGGGTGAGAAATATATGCTTGTGTAACCTGCCCTGCCTATGTTCTATCTTACGCTTGAGACGGACAGTGTTTTCTCTTACTGGGGGAGCTATTAACCGCTACAACTGCTTGCCGACTAACCTGGGTCTCAGCTACTATTCCGGACTATCTATGAATCCTGTGTAAAGTGGAGACATACATTTCATATTGGGACACTCCCTTTGTGGTGTCATAATTTGGGACACTTGACAAGAAGTTATACCTACTATTTTTGGGAGCTCCCATATTAACTCTCCTAATAAGGGTACCCTTGGAGCGATATTATAATTTATTCATCAGCAGTGGGAAAGTGTTATTTATACCGCTTTGGTGGCTTACTTAGAGTAATAAAATATTGTTGTTCACTACTTATATTTGTTTATGGTGTATTTTCGCTATCACTTTAGATTGTATGTTTAGTTTATGAGCATTTATTAGTGGTTATCTACTGATTTCTTATGATATGACTTTATTGGTATTGTGCCAGGTAATGGTATACTTTTAGACCATTAGTAGAAGGTACCTGTATTTTTGGGCCTACCACTACTGTTCTAAATTCTCTTCCTTTGGTTAACAATATATATATATATATATATATATATATATATACACAGTATATATATATATATATATATATATATATATATATATATATATATACAGTGAGGCCCCGGTTTACGCACGACTCGGTATACGAAATTTCGGTTTACGAAATCGAAATTTGAAGAAAAATTGACTCGGTTTACGAATTTTTTTCGCAATACGAAACAAAATGCCGGTTTGCCCCCCTCGGTTTACGAATATTTTTCGCAATACGAAACCAGTGGCCCCTGTGCCCCCTGCATACTCAAGTATGATTGAATTAATGAAGTTTGGGTACCAGTGTGGAGGTGTTGGAGAGGTTTTGGAGCCATTTTGCAGCAAGTTGTTGAGCCTTTTGGAGTCATTTGCAGCAAGTTGTTAAGCCTTTTGGAGCCATTTGCAGCAAGTTGTGGAGCCTTTTGGAGACATTGGAGCCATTTGCAGCAAGTTGTTAAGCCTTTTGGAGCCTTTTGGAGCATTTTTTGGACACTTTATTTGAATTTTTTCGGACCTCCGGAACGCATTAATTGATTTTCAATGCATTCCTATGGGAAAACGTGTTTCGGTTTACGAATTTTTCGCAATACGAAACGACCCGGAGAACGAATTAAATTCGTAAACCGAGGCCTCACTGTATATATATATACACACACACACACACACACAGGAAACAGGGTTGGTTGAGTGGTCTTACGCGTTTCGGTGATGTGCCATTATCATAGACATATGATCTCTCTGTACACAATGATCAATACTTAGAGAGAGCAATTAAAAAGGACAATTGTATTAATTTTCTCTTCCACCCCATACAATGGGAAATTCCTTCTTCCTGTCTTTTGTTTACATAACTTTTCTATAGAAAATACTAATTCATATTTTCAGTATAGGTGGTATTTTCAACAGGCAAAGTAGGTATTTTGAATGACTAAATCAAGGTAAATAAGCTATTTATAAATAATTGTATTCACTCCAAGGAGTAAAATAGATCCTTGGGTACACATTTGAAGGGTGAAACAAGTACAGTAAAATGTCCCTTTAAAACAGTTGTCTTTGGAAAACTTGTATACAATGCTTTAAAATGAAAAATGAAAATGTAATGTAGTTATATAGTGTAAACCGTAAATTTGCCTAATGTATAGATACATAATGATTATATATTAACTATTATGTGTATCCAAATAAAAAAAAAAACGATATAAAAAAATTGTAAGTAAAAAATGTATAAATGTGCATAAAATTGTATTTTTATCTTATTTTTATTTATTTATTTAAAAAAGATATTCAAATAATCAATGATACTTAAATAATGTAATACTTTGGTAGAAAGACATTCATTTTAAAGGCTGACTGATCATCAAACAAAAAACGTTTTTACAGATGTTGTGAAAATACATTTGTGTTGTCCATTAACACTGAGATAGCAACATTTCCCGGACTTTATATAATACTATGAGATAAGGTTCACATTCAGATGACAAATCCAATTAAAAGTGCATTTTGTGCCACATTTGGGCTGTTTCCTGTTTTGCATTTCCATGTTTTATTCAGATTGGAAAGATTTCTAATAGGCATTTAAGATGCACAGACAAAGTGGCAAAGACAGACATTCAAGTTGACCTTCATTCTGATTCTGTACATCCATCATTTTGACAAATTTTCTTTAGCTCAAACAAAATGTGATTTTCACATAGCACCTGCAGTAGATATTTACAAAGAAGTGCAACAGTTAAAAGTCATAATTACAAATTGTTTTATATTTGCAATTTAAATGTTTTTTCTAGTGTTTTATTTATACATTGTTGAATGTGCTTTTTTGTAACAATGGTGTACAAGAGAAATTATGTTTCTTTTAAATTAATATTAAGAAACTTTTACATCTATAAACATATTTTCACAATTGCAAAGTTTTTCAAAGCATTACAAAATTGTCTAAAAAATTGTTGATTTAGGTTAAAGAAGAGATGATGTTTTCCTTGACAGTTTTATGGTGGAATCCTTTGCCAAAAGCAAGAAGTTCAAATGAATGGATGAAAACAGTGTTGTGATTGTTTTGCTGCTTGTAGGAAATAACTTTGCATGAATCACAGTCATTTTTTAGCCATGTATTTTCAATTGATTGAATCTCTGAATGTTCTGGTACTTTTAGATGTAAATGAGCTGTCTGTACTGAATGTAATTGGTATGGGCATGAGATCATCATTACCCAATCAGGATGAGTCACCCTGTTCCAAGCTCTGAAAAGACATTTCTTAATGCTGTTAAAACCCCTACTTGCTTGTTGCATAGCTTCCAAACTCCATGGTTTCCATCTATCTGGCTGCGGGTATAAGCTCATTGCTCTTTGTGTGTTCTGGAAAGTTACGTCTCCAGTTGCAGACTCATCCCATAGACTTAATGATGTGAAATTATATTTAATACAAGTTAATATTTTGATACATTTATTTTTTTAATTTATTCATATATAAATGCTGCTTAGAGATATAAAAATAATGCAACAACACCTTGAAACACAAGGCTGACGTCTCTTTATATGTCTCTATAATGCTTTTTTAGTCTATGTATATTTATAATAGCTAGAACCATAGTTCTATATCAGTACTTTAAAGGTATAATAAAGGTGAAAACATTATCCTTAAAGAGAGAAATATAAAGGCAGAGTGACTTTTAAAGGGACAATTGGAACAATAATAAAATGCTCTATGTGATAAAGCATTTTAAAATTACACTATTGACTGGCCAGAATTGTGTGTTAAGCCCACACAAAATAGTTAAACACATAGCTAAAGTCAGTTCCAGTATGTAATGCACTGCAGATCAGGAGTGGAACAGGGTCAGTGGTGTGCAGCTTCCTTCCCACATATGCTGCCCGATTGGATGAGATCTAGATCAGAAGTGCATTGCTAGTTTGGAGCTGATTTTAACTGTACATTTAAATGCATAGCAGACATTAAACATTTAGTTTGGGTGAACCAATGTTACAATAGTACATTTCATAGCACATTAGATCATTTTATTATTACTCTGTTTTGTATCTTTAAGAAAGTAATGTGATTCATTTTGTGGTTAGAGAAAATTACATTATATGGCCTCAAGAACTACTTACTGAGTGCATTCTGCAGTTAAAAATGTACTTGCCATTTTCACAACTCAGGGATGATATATCTTCAGCTAATTTTTTAAACTCTTTAAACTGTTGATCATATTTTAATTTTAAACAAATGGCTTAGGGTACAAAACAATAATAAACAAAAAAGATAAATCTAGAAGTCTGAGATTTATACAGTTAAAGGGATATGAAAGTCATTTTTTTTTTTTCTTTCATGATTCAGATAGTGCAGGCAGTTCTAAGCAACTTTCTAATGTACTCCTATTTTCAATTTTAATTCATTCTCTTGGTATTTTTATTTACATTTAGCCACCAAACAGCAAGCGCTACCCAGGGTGTTGAAACAAAAATGGACCGGCCCCTAAGCTTACATTCCTGTTTCAAATAAAGATGAAAGCAAAAAAAATGTTCCAGCACTCCAGCAGACAAATGTGTATATATATTTTGCAAGTCATCTATGGGCCACTGTCCAGGACCCAACACATATCATATACCAGCAAATCCTTGTTTATTTTAAGGAGACAAACAAACATGCAACATTTTTTGGATAATATCCCTTATTCATGCCATTGTTGGCATGAATAAGGGATATTATCCCGAAATTTCGCCTGTTAGTTTGTCTCCTTAAAATAAACAAGAATTTGCTGTCACCTGTGTACTGGTCTGTTTCAAATAAAAATACCAAGAGAATAAAGAAAAATTGATAATAGAAGAATATTAGAAAGTTGCTTAAAATTGTATGCTCTATCTGAATCATTGCAAAAAGAAAGAGGTTGCTTCTTCAAAGTAGATAACATCCAAAATTTTATTGAGACATTGTAAAACAGGGGTAAAGCACCCTAGGACTCATACAAACATGCAGGCGTAGCATTGATTGGCTTACGCATTTCGGCTTATATAGCCGTAATCATAGTCTACTATGCCTCCTCTATGTTTAAAAAGACATAAATCATTCCTGATTGGTTAAAACTAAACACGCCTACTACTTGGAAGTCCAATTGAAAATAACAATTCCAATTCGTGCCTTGTACAGCTGTAATACACTGCAATACATTTCATATAATGACAAAAGGAGTATGTACACAAACATATAGTAGAGCTAAACATATTATTTACAGATGTAAAATGCGAACATGCATGTAATTAGTCTTGCTGAAACATAAATCCATAGGACCGGTCAGCGTTACCACTTTCTCAGGTTCAGTATAAATACCACACTCCAAAGCAAACTATTTCTGATATAATATGAACTTGGCTTACCCCATTGTAAGATAATAAGTTAGGAGAATTTTTTTAAAATATGATATACTAAAGGAACCAGGTCACTGTTGCTTCCTTATCTAAGGTGTATTCTTAGGGCATACAGGTTATATATTCTACTATGTTAGCAACCTTTCACATGTGATTTCATAGAATATGTTAGCATACTTGGATATCCTAATGTGATCACAAGGGCATGGAGAAAGTACAAGAGGATATGCACAATAGATATAAAACCTTGACTAATACACAAGTAGGACCAAAGGAAATTACTGTATATACCCATTGTTCCACTGTCCTAGGGCGAACATCACATGGGAAGATAACAATGAGAGAGTGAAGATAAATACCTTATGGTCAGCTATAAAGACTAGTGTATAATGTAGAGACTGACCCTCAAAAACCTCCAGTGACATTACTATAATATAGTCAAACATGGCACAGGCTGATGTATGGGGGCATGGCTAGGTAAAATATTATATTACAAAGTGGTCATAAATCGTAGTAAACTGTCCTGAAAACAAGATTAAGGGGAATAGGAAATTATGATATTTTAGTCTATATTGGGCATTCCTAAAAGTCCTTTTGTACTAGTTAATTTCTGTAGTTGGAATGAATGTCAGATAGAGTGGAGGATCATCTTTATTGTTAAAAGTTCCCAAATAAGATGGTAAGTTGTCACCTTATATAATTAGAGGATATATTGGATTGCTATTCCCAATGATTCATGATGTCATATCTTGAGTTGAGGCCCTGGGGCACTTGTTTTCCCAGTGTGAAAATCCAGTACACCTCTCTTTTCGCTAGGTTACGATCTATATCCCCTCTTCTTTTTGTTTTTTGTATTTTCTCAATTGCGCACCAGGAAAAGCTATTTAAGCTACCATTGTGATAAATGCCAAAGTGCTGTACTAGAGGAGTGGTAGATCTGGTTGTTTTGAAGGAGGAGAAATGCTCCCTGATCCTAGTGTTGAGATCTCTGGATGTGAGACCGATGTACTGGATCTTACACTGGGTGCATTGAATGAGATACACCACATATTTGGAGGTGCAGTTCATGCAGGTACCAATGTTGTTAACTCTATTTGTGATCTTACTACTAAAGGTAGTGGATACCTTAACATAATCGCATGGTTTACACTTTTACTGTCCACATTTGAACATCCCAAGATGTTTCAGCCATGAACTATTAGATTGCTTGTTTTTAGGAAGGAGGGTAGGAGAAAGAATTGATCCTAAAGTTGGACTTTTTCTATAAGAACAGCGTATTCCTTTTTTGACAGTGTCAATTAGTTGGTCATCAGCTTTGAGAATGGGGAAATGCTTTCGTACAATTTGATAGATTTGGTTATATTGTGCACTGTGCCCTGTGACAAATGCTACACCTTCAAATTGATTCCTGTTGCAATTGTTTTAATCCAGAAGACTGTTTCTAGATTTAGTAGCTATTGATATTTTGACTTTCCTTATAGCTTTATTTGGATAGTTTCTAGCTCTAAGTCTTTGCTCCAAGTCTACAGAGAGTCGCTAAAAGTCTACTGGATCAGAACAATTCCTTCTGAGTCTAGTAAATTCTCCTTTTGCAATCTCAAATGGAACGTGTTTAGGATGGCCACTTGTGCCATGCAACACAGAATTGCCTGAAAAAGGCTTACGATATACTGTAGATTTTATGTTCTCACCTGCCACTCCTACCAGAGTAAAATCCAAATAATTAATGTGCTGTTTGTTATATTCAGATGTGAACCCTAGACCAATATCATTGGAATTAAGGTACTTTACAAAATTATCAATCAGTTCCTCAGGGCAGTCCAAATAAAAATCAGGTCATCTATATATCGCTTGTATAGCGATATGTTATGCCTGAAAGGGTTACTATCTCCAAAGATGTGGAAGAATTCCCAACAGCCCAAAAATAAATTGGTATATGAGGGAGCAAATTTTGCTCCCATGGCCGTTCCACATAACTGGAGATAGTATATCCCTTCGAATTGAAACAAATTGTGGGTAAGCAAAAAACCAACTACCCTGATGATGAACAAGCAAAAGTTTTCTGTGTAATCTGAAAAGTTCTCGTAAAAGAAACCAATGGCTTTTAGACCTTTCTCATGCGGGATGCTCGAATAAGTGGAAATAGCATCCAACATAAGCCATATGGATCATTCCGTCCACTTTATATCTTGTATCATTTGGAGCACATGTTTAGTATCTCTTAGGTGTGAGGGAAGAGAGGTGACTAGATGTTGCAATATGTAGTCAGCCCACTCAGACAAGTTGCTAAGAAGGGAATCAATACCGCTCACAATGAGGGGTCCCTTAATGTTATCTAAGGACTTGTGGACTTTGGGGAAATGATGGAACAACATAATTTATGTAAGAACTTACCTGATAAATTCATTTCTTTCATATTAGCAAGAGTCCATGAGCTAGTGACGTATGGGATATACATTCCTACCAGGAGGGGCAAAGTTTCCCAAACCTCAAAATGCCTACAAATACACCCCTCACCACACCCACAAATCAGTTTAACGAATAGCCAAGAAGTGGGGTGATAAGAAAAAAGTGCGAAAGCATAAAAAATAAGGAATTGGAATAATTGTGCTTTATACAAAAAAAATCATAACCACCACAAAAAAGGGTGGGCCTCATGGACTCTTGCTAATATGAAAGAAATTAATTTATCAGGTAAGTTCTTACATAAATTATGTTTTCTTTCATGTAATTAGCAAGAGTCCATGAGCTAGTGACGTATGGGATAATGAATACCCAAGATGTGGATCTTCCACGCAAGAGTCACTAGAGAGGGAGGGATAAAATAAAGACAGCCAATTCCGCTGAAAAATAATCCACACCCAAAACAAAGTTTAAATCAAATAATGAAAAAAACTGAAATTATAAGCAGAAGAATCAAACTGAAACAGCTGCCTGAAGTACTTTTCTACCAAAAACTGCTTCAGAAGAAGAAAACACATCAAAATGGTAGAATTTAGTAAAAGTATGCAAAGAAGACCAAGTTGCTGCTTTGCAAATCTGATCAACCGAAGCTTCATTCTTAAATGCCCAGGAAGTAAAGACTGACCTAGTCGAATGAGCTGTAATCCTTTGAGGCGGAGATCTACCCGACTCAACATAAGCATGATGAATCAAAGACTTTAACCAAGATGCCAAGGAAATGGCAGAAGCCTTCTGACCTTTCCTAGAACCAGAAAAGATAACAAATAGACTAGAAGTCTTTCTGAAATCTTTAGTAGCTTCAACATAATATTTCAAAGCTCTAACTACATCCAAAGAATGCAACGATCTTTCCTTAGAATTCTTAGGATTAGGACACAATGAAGGAACCACAATTTCTCTACTAATGTTGTTAGAATTCACAACCTTAGGTAAAAATTTAAATGAAGTTCGCAACACCGCCTTATCCTGATGAAAAATCAGAAAAGGAGACTCACAAGAAAGAGCAGATAATTCAGAAACTCTTCTAGCAGAAGAGACGGTCAAAAGAAACAAAACTTTCCAAGAAAGTAATTTAATATCCAGCAAATGCATAGGTTCAAACGGAGGAGCTTGAAGAGCCCCCAGAACCAAATTCAAACTCCAAGGAGGAGAAATTGACTTAATAACAGGTTTAATATGAAGCAAAGCCTGCACAAAACAATGAATATCAGGAAGACTAGCAATCTTTCTGTGAAAAAGAACAGAAAGAGCAGAGATTTGTCCCTTCAAGGAACTTGCAGACAAACCTTTATCCAAACCATCCTGAAGAAACTGTAAAATTCTAGGAATTATAAAAGAATGCCAAGAAAAATGATGAGAAGAACACCAAGAAATGTAAGTCTTCCAGACTCGATAATATATCTTCCTAGATACAGATTTACGAGCCTGTAACATAGTATTAATTACGGAGTCAGAGAAACCTTTATGACTGAGAATCAAGCGTTCAATCTCCATAACTTCAAATTTAAGGATCTGAGATCCTGATGGAAAAAAGGACCATGCGATAGAAGGTCTGGTCTTAACGGAAGAGTCCACGGTTGGCAAGTAGCCATCCGGACAAGATCCGCATACCAAAACCTGTGAGGCCATGCTGGAGCCACCAGCAGAACAAACGAATGCTCCTTTAGAATCTTGGAAATCACTCTTGGAAGAAGAACTAGAGGCGGAAAGATATAGGCAGGATGATACTTCCAAGGAAGTGACAATGCATCCACTGCTTCCGCCTGAGGATCCCTGGATCTGGACAGATACCTGGGAAGCTTCTTGTTTAGATGAGAAGCCATCAGATCTATTTCTGGAAGTCCCCACATTTGAACAATCTGAAGAAATACCTCTGGGTGAAGAGACCATTCGCCCGGATGTAACGTTTGGCGACTGAGATAATCCGCTTCCCAATTGTCTATACCTGGGATATGAACCGCAGAAATTAGACAGGAGCTGGATTCTGCCCATACCAGTATTCGAGATACTTCTTTCATAGCCAGAGGACTGTGAGTCCCTCCTTGATGATTGACATATGCCACGGTTGTGACATTGTCCGTCTGAAAACAAATGAACGACTCTCTCTTTAGAAGAGTACACGACTGAAGAGCTCTGAAAATTGCACAGAGTTCCAAAATGTTGATTGGTAATCTCGCCTCCTGAGATTCCCAAACCCCTTGTGCTGTCAGAGACCCCCAAACAGCTCCCCAACCTGTCAGACTTGCATCTGTTGAGATCACAGTCCAGGTCGGAAGAACAAAAGAAGCCCCCTGAACTAAACGATGGTGGTCTGTCCACCACGTCAGAGAGTGTTGTACAATCGGTTTTAAAGATATTAATTGAGATAACTTTGTATAATCCCTGCACCACTGGTTCAGCATACAGAGCTGAAGAGATCGCATGTGAAAATGAGCAAAGCGGATTGCGTCCGATGCAGCAGTCATAAGACCTAGAATTTCCATGCATAAGGCTACCGAAGGGAATGATTGAGACTGAAGGTTTCGACAAGCTGAAACCAATTTCAGACGTCTCTTGTCCGTCAGAGACAGAGTCATGGACACTGAATCTATCTGGAAACCTAAAAAGGTTACCCTTGTCTGAGGAATCAACGAACTCTTTGGTAAATTGATCCTCCAACCATGTTCTTGAAGAAACGATACAAGACGATTCGTATGAGATTCTGATAAATGTAAAGACTGAGCAAGTACCAAGATATCGTCCAAATAAGGAAATACCACAATACCCTGTTCTCTGATTACAGACAGAAGGGCACCGAGAACCTTTGTAAAAATCCTTGGAGCTGTTGCTAGGCCAAACGGCAGAGCCACAAACTGGTAATGCTTGTCTAGGAAAGAGAATCTCAGAAACTGATAGTGATCTGGATGAATCGGAATATGCAGATATGCATCTTGTAAATCTATTGTGGACATATAATGCCCTTGCTGAACAAAAGGCAGAATAGTCCTTATAGTTACCATTTTGAATGTTGGTATCCTTACATAACGATTCAATATTTTTAAATCCAGAACTGGCCTGAAGGAATTCTCCTTCTTTGGTACAATGAAGAGATTTGAATAAAACCCCAGCCCCTGTTCCAGAACTGGAACTGGCATAATTACTCCAGCCAACTCTAGATCTGAAACACATTTCAGAAATGCTTGAGCCTTCACTGGAATTATTGGGACACGGGAAAGAAAAAATCTTCTTGCAGGAGGCCTTATCTTGAAGCCTATTCTGTACCCTTGTGAAACAATGTTCTGTATCCAAAGATTGTGAATCGAATTGATCCAAATTTCTTTGAAAAATCGTAATCTGCCCCCTACCAGCTGGGCTGGAATGAGGGCCGCACCTTTATGTGGACTTGGGAGCTGGCTTTGGCGTTCTAAAAGGCTTGGATTTATTCCAGACTGGAGATGGTTTCCAAACTGATACCGCTCCTGTAGGGGAAGGATCAGGCTTTTGTTCCTTATTGTGACGAAAGGAACGAAAACGATTAGCAGACCTAAATTTACCTTTAGATTTTTTATCCTGTGGTAAAAAAGTTCCTTTCCCCCCAGTAACAGTTGAAATAATAGAATCCAATTGTGAACCAAACAATTTATTACCCTGGAAAGAAAGGGAAAGCAAAGTTGACTTAGAAGACATATCAGCATTCCAAGTTTTAAGCCATAAAGCTCTTCTAGCTAAAATAGCTAAAGACATATACCTGACATCAACCCTAATGATATCAAAGATGGCATCACAAATAAAGTTATTAGCATGTTGAAGAAGATTAACAATGCTATGAGTATTATGTATAACCACAAGGAAGTTTGCAGCACCTGTGAGCGTGTTATTGTTGTTGCTTGCTTATGTATGAATACACCCCATTGTATATGACACCTGCTCCAAATCACAATGACCCCCAAAAGTTCTGTGTACGTATATGTGACCTTCAAACAATGTGCTGATGTAGCGCTGATTCTGGGGACCCACCTTGAACCTTCTTAGCTCCAGATCCCCTTTCTCCGAATTCTGTGCATCCACAGTAGCCTGGAGGTCGAGCAGCGGCGTGAGTCCCTACAGCGTCTCAGCGTGTGCACGGTCAATCCGGGACTGTGTGACGTCACAACAGGGGGCGGAAGGATCAGCAGGTGAGGAAAGTCCACGGCCAAAGGGGACCGTTGTTCCAGCGTAGTACTATATCTTACAGGAGTGATGCACTGCTGCTCAAAAAATGTGAGTACCCGTGCCTTGAGACATATCCAGTCGGCAGCAATAACAAAAAACGAGTAGAGGCACCGGGTAGTTTCACAAACAAAAACGTCCTTTATTAAGGTGATAAAAGACAACAGGAGACACTTCGGAAAAAGCTTTAAACCTCTGGGGCAAAGGTGGAGTGGCGATACCCCACGTACCCTGATGCTGACATGTTTCGGCAAATGCCGTAATCGTAGCTAAAGGGTGTACCCTTAATTACTTATTTAAAGACACAGATCACCTGTGATAGGTTAAAAACTCATATGCTACGTGGGTGACACCCACTTCCACCTATACGTTATACACCTGCCCTAATTTAGGATGTAAAACCATATTATCCACTTTATGCAAATCTTTTTATAACATATATACAAACCAAATTAAATGTGATATTAATAATGTCATTCACAAAACATTCCTTGTCATACATATGTAAATGGAACGGTAAAGAATAAGAAAAAGAGAAATAAATAATAATAAAAGATAAGAAATATATACATTACTGGAGGCACCAGAGAATTATTATCATCAGCTTGTACATTTTTGCATTTTTGCATGTATCCATATTGCTCTGATATCTATACACTAGGATACATTGGATGAAATTTGCTGTCATCCAGGACTGCATGAGCTAACCGTGTGCTGAGAAAACGGGACAAGGGTGGATTATATATCTATATAGTGTTCCTATGTTTATTTACTTACTTGCCCACGTATTCAGTTACTTAGGGGGAAGGAGAAATTTATCTACAGATATGCATATAAATATGTATCAGCATATAGTGTTTTTTGACACGAATACACAGGTTAACACCAGAAGTTAATCAAGTCATATTCAGAATTGAGCCCATTGGGCACCCTGGTGTGCAACCTGTGTATCCAAAACACCTGCCTTTTGAGGAGCAAATTCTCCCTATCACCTCCCCTATTGTGTGTATTTACCACTTCAATAATCGTCCATGACAATGTCCCTGGATCTTTGTTATGTTTTATCTTGAAGTGGTTCACTAGGGGGGTAGTTAGTTTGCCTTGCTTGATATCATTTATATGTTCCCTTATCCTGGTTCTGACTTGTCGAGACGTTTGACCAGTATATTGAATGTCACATGTGTCACAACTGAGGAGATAAACTGCATATGTGGACCTACAATTGAAGAGCGCCCTGTGTGCAAACGTCTCTCCCGAGTATGCACTCCTAAATATATTGCCCAATTTTACATGTCCACATGCTATGCAGCTACTAAAACTACACTTGTAAACCCCTTTATACCTTAACCAAGAGGATGTATTGGTTTCATCCTGTTTCAATTGTGTGGGGGCTACATAATTGCCTATGGTTTTGCCTCTTCTGAAGGCAAACCTCACCTTTTGTGTGGCAATATGTGCAAGTTCATCATCAGCCTTAAGCATTGTCATATGTTTACGTATAATATTACACACCTGGTAATATTGCCTACTGAACTGAGTAACAAACGTTAACTGTTCAGACTTAGTATCACATACAGATTGTTTCTCACTGAGTAGGGTGGCCCTTTCTATGGCCCTTACTTCCTCCCGGGCCCTATATATATCCTGTCTGGGGTACCCTCTCTCTTGAAACTTAGTAACGAGTTCAGTTTCGTGCTTGAAGTGTTCACTATCCCGGGTACAGTTCCTCTTAACCCTGGTGAACTGGCCCTTCAAGACTGACTTAAATACCTGTTTTGGGTGGCTGCTGTGAGCATGTAAGAGAGTATTTCTAGTTATAGATTTTCTATACAGCTCAACTTTTACATGTTCTGATTTCACACCATGAAGGGTGACATCCAAAAAATTAATGCTAGTAGATCCAAAATCATGGGTGAACTGTAAACCAGCATTGTTAATATTCAAATACTCTGCAAATTTCTCTGCTTCCTCCACACTCCCATCCCAAATAAAGAGCAGATCGTCTATATATCGACGATAATAGACAATTTTGCCCCTTTGTCTGTTTTTATCCCCATAGATGTGGCACAGCTCCCACCAACCCATATACAGGTTGGCGTAAGAGGGAGCAAATTTTGCTCCCATGGCTGTGCCACACCTTTGGAGATAAAAAACACGTTCAAACACAAAAAAGTTGTGTGTAAGGAGGAATTCGGTGACCCTGACAACAAATCTAATGAAATCATCACTGTATTCAGTAGATCTCCTTAGGAAGAAGGCTATGGCTTCCAAACCTAATCTATGTGGAATTGATGAATATAGTGACTTAACATCCACTGATAGCCAGCCATAGCCCTCTTTCCAAGATATCATTTCTATCTCTGTAAGGAGTTGTTTAGTATCCCTCAGGTGACTAAGAAGTTCCCCCACTAGGGGTTGTAGAAGGGAATCTAACCATCTGGATAATGGTTCCAACATTGAGCCTATCCCACTGATGATGGGCCTGCCTTCAACATTCTCCAAGGTCTTGTGTACCTTAGGGAGAAGGTTGAAGGTAGGAATTTTGGGGTTACTGGTATATAGGAAATCACAAGTGCCATCATCAAAAAATCCCCCTTCCATCCCATCATCAATTAGGTGTGAGAGTTCCTTTAAGAACCTAGATGTGGGATCAAAATCCAATATGATATATTGTTTGGGATCATTTAGTTGCCGGAGGGCTTCTTTAATGAAAAACTCCCTATCCATTAGAACAACAGATCCTCCCTTATCCGCTGCCCTCACCACCAGATTTTTATTTCCACTTAAATCCTTAAGCGCTTTTCTTTCTTTGGCGCTAAGGTTACCTTTCGTTCCAAATCCAGAGGTGTATGCCAATTTATTTAAGTCATCCTCCACCTTCCGCTGGAATTTTTCCAGGATGGGTCCCCTCGACTGAATGGGGTAAAATTTGGATACACCTCTGAATCTGGGACCAATGGTATTGGTGTGGGCAAGATTTGTGTCACCACAATAGTTCTCCCTCTGTAGTGACTCCAAGTCCACCACATCACAACATTCTTCAAAAGTTAAATTTACTCTTGATTCCTTAGCTGGATCACCTATATAGATATCTTCAATCAGGTCATTTTTGAAATGCTTCTTTAATGTTAATGTTCTGATAAGTTTGTTTACATCAACTAATGTGGTGAATAGATCAAAGTTATCAGTTGGTACAAAATTGAGTCCCAAGCCTAGGACTTTTTCCTCAACCTTACTCAATGTATGACTAGAAAGGTTAATCACTGGTGTCAGTTGTACTTCCTGCCCTGATATCTCCTCCTGGTTGAGGACCTTGTTTTTAAATGATCTCCACCTTTCCCCCCCCCCCTTCTTGTCCTACGGGGGGCCTGGAAAAAACCTGTTCAATCTCTCCCCTCTCCCGTTCCATAGAAGTGGCAGTATTGGGTGTGGGGGCATCATTAGCTCTATCCAGATCCTGATATCTGGACTGTCTACCCCTACCTCTTCCTCTGCCACCTGTGTTAGGCTGTACCGGGGTGGGAATTATAGCTCTAGTTTTATTTGAGGTGACTAAAGGTGCTTGTGTATTTTCATCACCTGAGGAGGCACCAGTATTATAATCCTCTTGTGACTCTACCTCACTGTCAGAGAAAGTGACTTTTTTGGGTGTGGATTGTCCCTTCTGACCCCCTTGTCCCTGGGATTTGTGTTTGTTATCTTTCTTGAATCTATATGTGAGTGACCTTTGTTTTCTGTTCCAAATATAGACTCTATTGTTGTCATAATCACTTTGGTCCCTAAGGTATTTCTCATGTTTAATACCCATGATATTATTTTTAGCCTCATTCAAAGTACTTCTCAAAATGCTATCATACTGTGAATATTTGATACATGTGCTGCGTATGCTTAATTCTGACTGCAGTAATTCAATATCAACAGTTATACTTTGTAACAGCTTTTTCTTATAATCTATAAGCATATTAATTAGGCGTATCGAACAGTCTGTTAATATGGCATTCCATGCAGTAATGAATTCCACATCCTCCACAGGAAAAGTGGGGAACTTGGTAATGCGTAGCCCCCTGGGTATAATCCCCAGGCTAAGATATTTTTGTAGTGTCCAAATGTCCCATTTGAGACGACATTCTTTTATCAAGAGAAATTCAGCCTCCTCAAAAAGCTTACTGAGTGGAAGATGGGCCCGATCTGTGACAAACAAAGTCTCAAGTTCAAGTTCATCTAACCCTCTGTCCTCCAGTTTAGAGAGTGAATAAAAATGTGTGGATACATCCAAGCTTTGATTGGCCTCCATGTTGATTATATGTATAAAGCAGCTTTGGTGTGGCAACAACAATATATTGACAGTGCAAGCTTAGGAATCACTGGGATATTCAGTGTAATATATATAACCACAAGGAAGTTTGCAGCACCTGTGAGCGTGTTATTGTTGTTGCTTGCTTATGTATGAATACACCCCATTGTATATGACACCTGCTCCAAATCACAATGACCCCCAAAAGTTCCGTGTACATATATGTGACCTGCAAACAATGTGCTGATGTAGCGCTGATTCTGGGGACCCACCTTGAACCTTCTTAGCTCCAGATCCCCTTTCTCCGAATTCTGTGCATCCACAGTAGCCTGGAGGTCGAGCAGCGGCGTGAGTCCCTACAGCGTCTCAGCGTGTGCACGGTCAATCCGGGACTGTGTGACGTCACAACAGGGGGCGGAAGGATCAGCAGGTGAGGAAAGTCCACGGCCAAAGGGGACCGTTGTTCCAGCGTAGTACTATATCTTACAGGGGTGATGCACTGCTGCTCAAAAAATGTGAGTACCCGTGCCTTGAGACATATCCAGTCGGCAGCAATAACAAAAAACGAGTAGAGGCACCGGGTAGTTTCACAAACAAAAACGTCCTTTATTAAGGTGATAAAAGACAACAGGAGACACTTCGGAATGTTTTGTGAATGACATTATTAATATCACATTTAATTTGGTTTGTATATATGTTATAAAAAGATTTGCATAAAGTGGATAATATGGTTTTACATCCTAAATTAGGGCAGGTGTATAACGTATAGGTGGAAGTGGGTGTCACCCACGTAGCATATGAGTTTTTAACCTATCACAGGTGAGCTGTGTCTTTAAATAAGTAATTAAGCGTACACCCTTTAGCTATGATTACGGCATTTGCCGAAACATATGAGTATTATGATCTGTTACTTGTTGTGCTAAAGCTTCCAACCAGAAAGTTGAGGCTGCAGCAACATCCGCCAAAGATATAGCAGGTCTAAGAAGATTACCTGAACATAAGTAAGCTTTCCTTAGAAAGGATTCAATTTTCCTATCTAAAGGATCCTTAAAGGAAGTACTATCTGCCGTAGGAATAGTAGTACGTTTAGCAAGAGTAGAGAAAGCCCCATAAACCTTAGGGATTTTGTCCCAAAACTCTAATCTGTCAGATGGCACAGGATATAATTGCTTAAACTGTTTAGAAGGAATAAAAGAATTACCCAAATTATTCCATTCCCTAGAAATTACTTCAGAAATAGCATCAGGGACGGGAAAAACCTCTGAAATAACTACAGGAGGTTTAAAAACCGTATTCAAACATTTAGACTTAGTATCAAGAGGACCAGATTCCTCTATTTCTAATGCAATTAAGACTTTTTTAAGCAAAGAACGAATAAATTCCATTTTAAATAAATATGAAGATTTATCAGTATCAACCTCTGAAACAGAATCCTCTGAACCAGAGGAATTATTATCAGAATCAGAATGATGATGTTCATTTAAAAATTCATCTGAAAAATGAGAAGTTTTAAAAGACCTTTTACGTTTACTAGAAGGAGGAATAAAAGACATAGCCTTCTTAATAGATTTAGAAACAAAAACTCTTATGTTAACAGGAACACCCTGAATATTAGATGTTGATGGAACAGCAACAGGTAATGGAACATTACTAAAGGAAATATTATCTGCATTAACAAGTTTGTCATGACATTCATTACAAACAACGGCCGGAGGAACAAATACCACAAGTTTACAACAAATACACTTAACTTTGGTAGATCCAGCATCAGGCAGCAATTTTCCAGAAGTATCTTCTGATTCAGGGTCAATCTGAGACATCTTGCAATATGTAATAGAAAAAACAACATATAAAGCAAAATTAATCAAATTCCTTAAAGGACAGTTTCAGGAATAGGAAAAAAATGCCAATGAACAAGCTTCTAGCAACCAGAAGCAAATAAACAATGAGACTGAAATAATGTGGAGACAATAATGACGCCCATATTTTTTAGCGCCAAAAAAGACGCCCACATTATTTGGCGCCTAAATGCTTTAAGCGACAAAAATGACGCCACATCTGGTAACGCCGACATTTTTGGCGCAAAAACGTCAAAAAAATTACGCAACTTCCGGCGACAAGTATGACGCCGGAAATGACAAAAAAAAATATTTTTTTGCGCCAAAAAAGTCCGCGCCAAGAATGACGCAATAAAATGAAGCATTTTCAGCCCCCACGAGCCTAACAGCCCACAGGAGAAAAAAGTCAAATTTTAAGGTAAGAAAAAATTGATTATTTTAAATGCAGTATCCCAAATAATGAAACTGACTGTCTGAAATAAGGAATGTTGAACATCCTGAATCAAGGCAAATAAATGTTTAAACACATATATTTAGAACTTTATATAAAAGTGCCCAACCATAGCTTAGAGTGTCACAAAAATAAGACTTACTTACCCCAGGACACTCATCTACATGTAGTAGAAAGCCAAACCAGTACTGAAACGAGAATCAGTAGAGGTAATGGTATATATAAGAGTATATCGTCGATCTGAAAAGGGAGGTAAGAGATGAATCTCTACGACCGATAACAGAGAACCTATGAAATAGACCCCGTAGAAGGAGATCATTGTATTCAAATAGGCAATACTCTCTTCACATCCCTCTGATATTCACTGCACACTGAGAAGAAAACCGGGCTCCAGCCTGCTGCGAAGCGCATATCAACGAAGAATCTAGCACAAACTTACTTCACCACCTCCATGGGAGGCAAAGTTTGTAAAACTGATTTGTGGGTGTGGTGAGGGGTGTATTTGTAGGCATTTTGAGGTTTGGGAAACTTTGCCCCTCCTGGTAGGAATGTATATCCCATACGTCACTAGCTCATGGACTCTTGCTAATTACATGAAAGAAAGGGGTGTTTCGGATGCTCCACCAAAAGATACTCTGCCGTAGCTGAATCAAGAAACTCTTGTTCCAACCCTTCAGCCAGTATATGTTTCAAATCTGTTTGAAATACTGGAGTTGGAACTCCTTTTAAGACCTGATAGTCATCTGAGTTATTAAGTTGACGTAATGCCTCTGCCATATAGTGTTCTCTGTCCATCACTACCACCATACCCCCCTTGTCAGCCTTTCTGATTGTTATATCCAAATGTTCCTTTAGTTCTCTGAGAGCCTTTCTTTCACCAACTGTTAAATTATATTTGTGATAAGTGGATGTTTCCTTCAGGGCTACAAGATCTTTTTTTTACCCTGTTATAGAAAGTTTCTACAATTTCCCCATATTGTGAATAGGATAAAAGGTGGACTTTTTTAAAAAGTAAGCCCTCTATTTTTCTCCCCACTTCACTGGTGGCCTCCATTTGTAGCTGTTGTAAGGTTACCATGTCACATGTGTCTACAAAACCACTGATGTCTATTTTCTGTGTAGGTTCTGTATTAGTTTGTTGAGAGGTTGGATTATCAGATTCTTTCTCCTACCCTCCTTCCTAAAAACAAGCAATCTAATAGTTCATGGCTGAAACATCTTGGGATGTTCAAATGTGGACACCAAAAGTGTAAACCATGCGATTATGTTAAGGTATCAACTACCTTTAGTAGTAAGATCACAAATAGAGTTTACAACATTGGTACCTGCATGAACTGCACCTTCAAATATGTGGTGTATCTCATTGAATGCACCCAGTGTAAGATCCAGTATGTTGGTCTCACATCCAGAGATCTCAACACTAGGATCAGGGAGCATTTCTCCTCTTACAAAACAACCAGATCTACCACTCCTCTAGTACAGCACTTTGGCATTTATCACAATGGTAGCTTAAATAGCTTTTCCTGGTGCGCAATTGAGAAAATACAAAAATCAAAAAGAGGAGGGGATATAGATCGTATCCTAGCAAAAAGAGAGGTGTATTGGATTTTCACACTGGGAAAACGAGTGCCCCAGGGCCTCAACTCAAGATATGACATTATGAATCATTGGGAATAGCAATCCAATATACAGGGAGTGCAGAATTATTAGGCAAGTTGTATTTTTGAGGATTAATTTTATTATTGAACAACAACCATGTTCTCAATGAACCCAAAAAACTCATTAGTATCAAAGCTGAATAGTTTTGGAAGTAGTTTTTAGTTTGTTTTTAGTTATAGCTATTTTAGGGGGATATCTGTGTGTGCAGGTGACTATTACTGTGCATAATTATTAGGCAACTTAACAAAAAACAAATATATACCCATTTCAATTATTTATTTTTACCAGTGAAACCAATATAACATCTCAACATTCACAAATATACATTTCTGACATTCAAAAACAAAACAAAAACAAATCAGTGACCAATATAGCCACCTTTCTTTGCAAGGACACTCAAAAGCCTGCCATCCATGGATTCTGTCAGTGTTTTGATCTGTTCACCATCAACATTGCGTGCAGCAGCAACCACAGCCTCCCAGACACTGTTCAGAGAGGTGTACTGTTTTCCCTCCTTGTAAATCTCACATTTGATGATGGACCACAGGTTCTCAATGGGGTTCAGATCAGGTGAACAAGGAGGCCATGTCATTAGATTTTCTTATTTTATACCCTTTCTTGCCAGCCACGCTGTGGAGTACTTGGACGCGTGTGATAGAGCATTGTCATGTTTTTCTTGAAGGATGCAGACTTCTTCCTGTACCACTGCTTGAAGAAGGTGTCTTCCAAAAACTGGCAGTAGGACTGGGAGTTGAGCTTGACTCCATCCTCAACCCGAAAAGGCCCCACAAGCTCATCTTTGATGATACCAGCCCAAACCAGTACTCCACCTCCACCTTGCTGGCGTCTGAGTCGGACTGGAGCTCTCTGCCCTTTACCAATCCAGCCACGGGCCCATCCATCTGGCCCATCAAGACTCACTCTCATTTCATCAGTCCATAAAACCTTAGAAAAATCAGTCTTGAGATATTTCTTGGCCCAGTCTTGACGTTTCAGCTTGTGTGTCTTGTTCAGTGGTGGTCGTCTTTCAGCCTTTCTTACCTTGGCCATGTCTCTGAGCATTGCACACCTTGTGCTTTTGGGCACTCCAGTGATGTTGCAGCTCTGAAATATGGCCAAACTGGTGGCAAGTGGCATCTTGGCAGCTGCACGCTTGACTTTTCTCAGTTCATGGGCAGTTATTTTGCGCCTTGGTTTTTCCACACGCTTCTTGCGACCCTGTTGACTATTTTGAATGAAACGCTTGATTGTTCAATGATCACGCTTCAGAAGCTTTGCAATTTTAAGAGTGCTGCATCCCTCTGCAAGATATCTCACTATTTTTGACTTTTCTGAGCCTGTCAAGTCCTTCTTTTGACCCATTTTGCCAAAGGAAAGGAAGTTGCCTAATAGTTATGCACACCTGATATAGGGTGTTGATGTCATTAGACCACACCCCTTCTCATTACAGAGATGCACATCACCTAATATGCTTAATTGGTAGTAGGCTTTCGAGCCTATACAGCTTGGAGTAAGACAACATGCATAAAGAGGATGATGTGGTCAAAATACTAATTTGCCTAATAATTCTGCACTCCCTGTATCCTCTAATTATATAAGGTGACAACTTACCATCTTATTTGGGAACTTTTAACAATAAAGATGATCCTCCACTCTATCTGGCATTCATTCCAACTACAGAAATTAACTAGTACAAAATGACTTTTAGGAATGTCCAATATAGGCTAAAATATCATCATTTCCATTTCTCCTTAATCTAGTTTTAAGGACAGTAAGTAATGGGTGATTACTACCATTTACCACCCCTTTGCAATATAATATTTTACCTAGCCATGCCCCCTACATCAGCCTGTGCCATGTTTGACTATATTATAGTAATGTGACTGGAGATTTTTGAGGGTCAGTCTCTACATTATACACTAGTCTTTATAGCTGACCATAAGGTATTTATCCCCACTCTCTCATTGTTATCTGCCCATGTGATGTTCGCCCTAGGACAGTGGAACAATGGGTATATACAGTAATTTCCTTTGGTCCTACTTGGGTATTAGTCAAGATTTTATATCTATTGTGCATATCCTCTTGTACTTTCTCCATGCCCTTGTGATTACATTAGGATATCCAAGTATTCTAACATATCATTCTATGAAATCACATGTGAAATGTTGCTAATATAGTAGAATATATAACCCGTATGCCCTAAGAATACACCATAGATTAGGAAGCAAGTGTGACCTGGTTCCTTTAGTATATCATATTTTAATTTATTCTCCTTAATTATTATCTTACGGTGGGGTAAGCCAAGTTTATATTATATCATAAATAGTTTGCTTTGGAGTGTGGTATTTATACCGAATCTTAAAAAGCGGTAACTCTGACAGGTCCTATGGATTTATGTTTCGACATGACTAATTACATGCATGTTCGCATTTTACACCTGTAAATAATATGTTTAGCTCTACAATATGTTTGTGTACATACTCCTTTTGTCAATAAATGAAATGTATTGCGGTGTATTACAGCTGTACGAGGCACAAATTGGAATTGGTATTTTCAATTGGACTTCCAACTAGTAAGCGTGTTTAGTTTTAACCAATCAGGAATGATTTATGTCTTTTTAAACATAGAGGAGGCATGGCATTGTAGGCTATGAATACGGCTATGTAAGCTGAATCACGTAAGCTAATCAAAGAAAAACCAACGTCTTTCTTTTTACACTAGCTCACTTTCAGCTGGTTTTTCAAAGGAATTTACTTGCTGTGTGATGCGGAGCAAGTATCTGAAATTGGAACTAGACTGATTGGCTGGAGCCATATCATATGGAAAGGAGGAGCCTGAGCTTGCCACAGGTCTGCACGAACACCCACCATAGCTGGAGCTGGCCATAGGTCTGTACAGACACCCGCTACAGCTGGAGGATCAAAGAGAAAGATCCACTGCTGCTTGGGCAGGCAGAGGGACTATGCTGTCACACTAAGGTACCAGCACTGGGGCAGAGGCTAGTGGACTATTGGGCAGCAGGTTTAAATACACTTCCTAGAGATGTAGAGATGCCACAGATACATTTAACTTATTGGATGAACTCTTGTTATTTATTCAAGGGAGTGTATAGTTCTCTGACTGTGTGTCTATCTGAATCATGAAAGAAAAAAATTGGGTTTCATATCCCTTTAAAGCCTTTACTAATAAATACCAACTAAACGCCATTTTGGGGACATATGACCAGAAAGCAGGCAGATAGATCTGTCAGTTGCCATTCAAATTAGAAAATACAGGTCTAAAACATATATTATATTATAAAATGTAACATCATAAACACTAGCACAGTTTAGATTCGTATTTACTAATAGCAAGCCAATCCTTGCAAATCACTTATGTTTGAAAATATTAGGCCACAACCAGTATATGTTTATGAAAATTCTGGAACATTTGTATTTCCTATGATTAGACTTGGTAAGCATGACCATCTTCATATGTCTGCATTTATTTATAAAGGATTTTGCAGATTAACATGGAAGCAATGGACAAGACAAACATCATTGCAATTGAAACATTGTTGCAAATGACCGTGCTGTGTGTTTGTCTGTAGGTTGTTTTAGTCTCCTAACAAACGCATTTCATGACACATGTGTAACAACACTTTCCTAGCAATTTTGTGTAAATATTTGATTTTAAACACTAGTTAAACTATGAATACGAAAGAATTTGAGGAGGCTGTTGAGGAATGTTTGCAGGGTCATATAGTATTGAGGCTTGTATAGGAGACCACTTGAATGTAAAATTGCTTTATCATAGAGGTATCATGTTAGGACATGTTAGGACTGGCCTAACCATTGATAACTGGTAACAGTTACGCACAAGCGCAAAGGGGTTTATTGTGGCTGTTTGTGCACGTCTGGTGTGGCGCTCATGTTACAAATTGAAATTAAGCACAATTGAAGATTACGAGCGTCGTAATAGCGTGTTCTCAGAGCTCTGATTAACTGATTCACAAAACAAAAAAGTGTCACAAACCACATAAAAATATATTACAATGTAAAGTTACACTCATAATAACACTATCTTATTAAACGTATTACAAAAAATGCACAAAAAAAGTATAAGGTATTTATTTATGTATTTATATGTGTATGTATGTATGTATTTACAGACATATGTACACATATAAACACATAAATACATATGTACACTGATATAGACATATATGTATAAGTGCATTGGAACCCATTGCAGTCAAGTAGATGAAAACATGTAAAAGCATATTTATGCAATATTCATATTTAATTAGGTGTTTAACTGTGTATTTACTGTAAATATTTCACATTACAATGTTCTTCACATAGCAGAATATGTTCTAAGTATTTTTAAATAGATATATATATATATATATATATATATTTTTTTTTTAAGCAAATTTATTTTAAAACCGTTAAATAAGGTTCACTTAGGGTTATAAACTGAATGTGACATTATCTATGTCTGAATCTTTTACACTGAGTTCCAGGACGCCAAAAGCTGTTGTGCAATAGATAATATATGTTAACAATAATGTGCATCTATTATGTCACAGCAGCAGTTAAAATAAATAACTTTTTATATATATATATTTATACATTTTCAAATTTAGTGTTCTGCATTAAAAGTAGCCTCATTTTACTTAAAGGGACAGTCAACCCCAGAATTTTTGTTGTTTTAAAAGATAGATAATCGCTTTATTACCCATTCCCTAGTTTTGCATAACCAACACATTTATAATAATACACTTTTTTCCTCTGTGATTACCTTGCATCTAAACATCTTCTGACAGCCCCCTGATCACATGACATTTTATTTATTATGTTTTGACTTTCATTTTAGCCAATTAGTGCAGTGTCTGCCACAATCCACGGGCGTGCTCACAATGTTACCTATAGGGTTTACCTTAACTAGCTCTCCCCTGCTGTGAAAAGCAAATACAAAAGCATGTGATTAGAGGCGGCCTTCAAGGGCTTAGAAATTATCATATGAGCCTTCCTAGGTCTAGCTTTCAACTAAGAATACCAAAAGAACAAAGCAAAATTGGTGATAAAAGTAAATTGGAAAGTTGCTTAAAATTACATGCCCTATTTGTAACATGAAAGTTTTTTTTGGACTTGACTGTCCCTTTAAAGTAGAATAATTGCATTTTGTTTTCTATTGCATAACAAGATAATTCAGAATTCAGTTAAAAGGAGCAACAAACCAATTTTAATGAATGTTAGAAAATGCATATTACCTTTTAAAATCTCCACCCATGCAGAAATAAAAAAATATTATATCTATCTATAGATAGATAGATAGATAGATAGATAGATAGATAGATAGATAGATAGACATGTGCAGTACTTTAACATGTTGATTGTACCCCTTTAAGTTATTGTTTTTATTATTTAAAAACAAACGCTTTAACAAATTAACAAAAGGACACTTTTTTATCAGTAAAATGAGCAATGATTCTTCCTCTGTGTGTATTGAAGGTAGTGCCTAATGCTGTTCAATCGATATGTGACATAAACATAACTGATAATGCCCCCGAATACTTAAACAAATGAATAGCATTAGTATAATCAAAGCATTTTGCAAATTCAGGACCAGTGGTATGAGTCAAAGAATCAGTAAAGTGCAGGCTTGATAGGCTATGAAGAAGAATAATACCATTCTGATTTCTAATACATTCTGTATGATTTTTAATACAAAAGATTAATAATGGTAATAAAGATGGCACATAAGTATTTCCTTTCTAAGAGCTAGTTACTTACTTGCCCCATTAAAATCGGCACAAACAGAAGAATATTAGTGATTATGAATCCATATTAATAAATGCCATAGCTTTTATATTTGCAAATAATATTGAAATAGTAAACTAAAATTTTAACCTGCGCTAAACGATAGGGTAATTAATTCCAGTCATAGAAATGCTAAGGAGTGAATTTTATTTTGGAATAAATCATATGAAAGAAATGTTTATGTTAGTCGTTACAAAAATAGTTAATAAGTTATGTTGCATAATATGACATAACATTTTATGGAAGAAAATTGATATGAAAACAATAATTATTTGCAATACCATACATAAAAAAAATCACATGGACATTTTAAAGTGAAGAATAAAATGCTCTAAAATAATACAAATATTTTATTTTCATTTTATTAATGACTTGAAAAAAAAAATGATAATTAGATTCTAAAAATGGCCTCCCCAAACCCTTGGTTATGCACAGTGGCATGTCTTCTGCAAGTAGTGATTAGAATAAAATTGGCCACATCTTTTCATGTTTTGCAGTTATTTCCTTCATAAAATGTAACCGTTGAATATTGATATATCAGCATTTGAATGTTGATTATGAAAGTCTTCCTTATAAGTCGAATCATTACTGAAACGTACTGGGCCTCGTATATAATTTGCAGTGAGTGGGCAGCGGAAAGAAAGTACTTGTGTAGCTCCACACAAGAAAAGGACATGTCAATCAAGCTGAATAAACACGTTGGGGGTGATATAATTCTGCTAAAGCTTAGGAAGCTCTGGTCTTATGACAGCTGTTCTTAACCCTTTAAGGACACAGCTTTCTGTTTGCTCAATTGTTTTATGACGGAAAAATTCCGTCATATGTCCTTAAGAGGTTAAAGGGACTTTGTACAATAGATTTTTCTTTGCATAAATGTTTTGTAGATGATCCATTTATAGAGCCCATCTGAGGGTGTTTTTGTAACAATGTATAGTTTTGCTTATTTTTAAATAACATTGTGCTGATTTTCAGACTCCTAACCAAGCCCCAGGTTTTAGACGTATACTGATGTCTACAGACTTCAGATTGCTTCTTTGTATAATGGGTCTTTTCATATGCAGTGGAGGGGGAAGGGGGGAGTGTCTGCCATCTGCCTCTTTCAGTGGGTGCCCCAGCCTAAACTCATTAAAAGTGCTAAATGGAGAGCTTCCTTTGAACTTGCAGGTAGCAGGCTTGTATGGGCAATCTTGCACCTCAAGGGCTCTAAAGTGGCCTCCGCAGCTTGATACTTGGAACCAAATATTTGAATGCTATCCTTGATATTCAATTGTTCTATTTTATATTTGAATGTTAAAATATATTAATTTTAACATAGAAATGTTCTATTGCAACAACTGAGCGACAGAATTTTTTTTTTTAGAATAATCTATACAAATGATTTGTCACAAACAAATTATTTGCCACGGCACAAGTGTAGTGAGAAAATTCCTACCTAAACTAGAGGACATAGAATTGTAATCTTAGTTTTCTAATTTTCAGTCGTAAAGAGTCACTAAAGTCAAAATTAAACTTCCATGATTCAGATAAAGCATGCAACTCTAAAAAAAAAATAATTAAAAAAAAATCCAATTTACTTTCATTATCAAAATGTGCACAATCTTTTTATGGGCGAAATTCATAAAGCTGTGAGATGCAGATTTATTAAGCTTTGGTGCAGGCTCGCATAAGCAATCCTTCAGCCGATAGTTGAAGGGTCAATAAACACCAGTATTCTTGTTGCTTAAAAATATAGATAATTCCTTTATTACCTATTCCCCAGTTTTGCATAACCAACACAGTTATAATAATAAACATTTTAGCTCTGTAATTACCTTGTATCTATGCCTCTGCAAACTGTCCCCTTGTTTCAGTTCTTTTGACAGACTTGAATTTTAGTCAATCAGTGCTGACTCCTAGGTAACTTCACGTGCGTGAGCTCAATGTTATCTATATGACACACATGAACTAATGCCCTCTAGTGGTGAAAACTGTCAAAATGCATTCAAATTAGAGGCGGCTATCAAGGTCTAAGAAATTTGCATATGAGCCTACCCAGGTTTAGCATTCAACTAAGAATACTAAGAGAACAAAGCAAAATTAGTGATAAAAGTAAATTGGAAAGTTGCTTAAAATTATTTGCCCTATTTGAATCATGAAAGCTTATTTTGGATTTGACTGTTCCTTTAAGAATCAGCAGCCATTAGACCGCTGCTTACTAACCTCAAAATCACCCTGGACAAGTCTGACCGGGGTGATTGACAGCCTCTGCTGGCGTGATTAGCCACGCGCTATCAAGGGGCGGCATTGCACCAGTAGCTGCTGGTGCAATGATAAATGCGGGCAGCGCGCATTGCTGCCTGCTGGCAGCGATACCAGCTGGAGCGAGCCTGGTCTTCTTAAATGTCGCCCTATATGCACACTTTGTGAGGCACCAGCTCCCACTGAAATGTGCAAGAACTCCCAGTATTTATGTATATGTGTTTTGTGATTGGCTGATGGCTGTCATATGATACAGGGAGCTGAGAAAATAGAAGTAATTAAAATTTGCCAGAAAAAAAAAATCTACTACTCATTTTAAATTCAGATAAAGTGATATTGCATTGTCTTTTATTATGCGTTTGTTGGCTATGCTATCCAATTTATTTATAAAAATACGATATGCAAACATTTTAGCAGAAAATAAACTGTTATATCATTTTAGTGCTGTATAATTTCAAGCTACAATGTTCATTAAAGTGCTTCATCATTATCAGAATCTAGAAGTTGATTTTCCTTTTTTCTTTTTCTTTTTTAAACTGAAAAGAGAAGTGAAGCTTGCCATGGTTAGACGTACTGAACAAACATTAGCATTAATAAACAAATGTCTACCCTTAGAAGGACAGTCCCTGAGAGATTTGAAACCTTTTTAAACAAGAATAATAAAATGCTGTGGGGAAAGCTCTTGCCTTTACACCTCCTATACATTAATAGCTTCAGCATCCATGGAAACAAATTAGCACCACACGCTCTGCTTTTCACAGACAGCTATTGGCTGAGTACTTCCTTACTCAAAAGGACCACTTTTGAGCCATTTTGAACAATAGACTGTTTTTGTTGATATATGGTGACTAAGCTTAAACTGAGAAGTTCCATAGCAACCGCTGTGGCCATGACCTCTCAATCCTCTTTGATGCCACTAGACATTTAAATTGCTCAATATTTTGCATTGGTTCTGGCCCCATGCTTTCCCTTCCCCCCAGTATCTGAAAAAAGTTGCAATAAAAAGAGCGTCATCCAAGTATTTAACTATTGCATTTTTTATTTATTTTTATCAAAATATTTTTTCAATTCTTTGCTTTAATAGCCTTTAACAAAAAATATGTTTGCCTTAAAAAAAATCATTATCACATTTGTATTAACTAAGAACTGCAAGGCAACCTACAGTTAAAGGGACAGTCTACACTAAAATTGTTATTGTATAAAATGATAGATAACGTCTTTACTACCCATTCCCCAAATTTGCACAACCAACATTGATTTATTAATATACTTTATAACATTTAAACCTCTAAATTTCTGCCAGTTTCTAAGCCATTATAGACAGCCTCTTATCGCATGCTTTTTGTATTTGTTTTTCTTAACAGGAGACTGCTAGTTCATGTGGGCCATATAGATAACACTGTGTTCACGCCCGAGGAGTTAGTATAACACAGTACTAAATGTAAGTAAATAGATAATAAATAAAGTCATGTGATCAGGGGGCTGTCAGAAGATGCTTAGATACAAGGTAATCACAGAGGTAAAAAGTGTATTAAAGGACCATTCAACACAGTAGCTTTGCATAATCAACAAATGCAAGATAACAAGACAATGCAATAGCACTTAGTCTGAACTTCAAATGAGTGGTAGATTTTTTTTTGTTCTGACAATTTTAAAAGTTATGTCTATTTCCACTCCCCCTGTACCATGTGACAGCCATCAGCCAATCACAAATGCATACATGTACCATGTGACAGCAATCAGCCATTCACAAATGCATAAACGCTTATTCTTGCACCTGCTCAGTAGGAGCTGGTGACTCAAAAAGTTTAAATATAAAAAGACTGTGCACATTTTGTAAATGGAAGTAAATTGGAAAATTGTTTAAAATGGCATGCTCTATCTGAATAATGAAAGGCTAATTTTGATTGAGTGTCCCTTTAATATAACTGTGTTGGTTATGCATAAATGTTTTGTAGATGATCCATGTATATAGCCCATCTGTAAATGTTTTTGTAACAAAGTGTATAGTTTTGCTTATTTTTAATAACATTGTGATGATTTTCAGACCCAAGACCCACAGTGTAAGATGTATACATGTGTTTATAGACTACTGCTGGCTCCTGTTTATGTTTTCTGCCTTTTCATATGCAGGGAATTTGGGGAGTGTCTGCTCTATTTGTTTTACCCAGCCCCTTTCACTGGGTGTCCCAGTGAACCTCATCAACAGTGCTAAACTGGGAGTTTCTAAGAAGGTTCTTAAAAGGTTTTATACTGAATTGTAGATCTGTATTTGTGCATATTCTGTTTTATAGTTGTGTTTATTGCATGCAGTTATATGACAATTGGTGTATAATGTCCCTTTACAGGAAATTAGCATTTTTTATCTTTTCCTTTTATTAAGGGTTAGGCAAACATACAAGAAAACTATACTTTCTAATGTGGTGTTGTATTTATGTAGAGAGAAACTAAGATGCTATATTGCATTTATTTACACAACATTGTAAAGCCCAAATATGAACTAAAGAGTTTGATGAAATGTAGGTAAATTCTGACCTATTCAAAAGAAATATGGCAAGGAATATTTTTGGCTTTTTAAATTGATTATTTTTTTCATTACATTTTCCATGCATGCTCAGTTCATATTTTAATAAACACAACTAAAATATGTTAATTTATGATTGCGACTGTTTGGGTGGTAAAATGCTAATTCATAGGTTATACCATTTTTGTAATTATGTTGACTTATATATTTTCAAATGGCTTCTTTACAAAGTACTGTAATGCCTTAGAAAAGGAAGTCAATATAAAAAAAAAACAAAACAGAATGCTAAGCTTTTAGCAAGCAATCTGTAAAGTTTTGGAATTGTGGCCATTATAAGTAACGGCTAATTCAAAAAGAGAGAGGCTCCAAATACCACATTACATCATAATTTGACCTGAATTCTATGAAGCTATAGGCATCTTAAATGGCAATGCTAACATCCATGGCAGCTTAACCAATACGATTATTGAAATAATTGACCATTTAATTTGCTCTACATCTGTTTGTGCATGGTTTACTTTTTTTTTTAACAAACATTTATAAAAAGTTGGCGTAAAGGGGAACTCATTTTCAAAAATACAAATCCGCTTTTATCTGTTCATTTTAAATGGATGTTAAAAATTAAGGGTCAGATTACAAGTTTAGCGCAAAATATCTCTTCGGCGAAAATGTTATTTGTGCTCAACTTAGTAATACCAGCACACGTAAATGTGCGCTGGTATTACAAGTGAGGTGCAATGCGAACGCGAATGGGCATTCGCATTTCCCGGAAGCATTGAGACACGGCATGAGAACTTGCACAGTGAATGGGGTCAGTTGCACAGCAATGGGAAGCAAATATAAATACAGGGAGTGCAGAATTATTAGTCAAGTTGTATTTTTGAGGATTAATTTTATTATTGAACAACAACCATGTTCTCAATGAACCCAAAAAACTCATTAATATCAAAGCTGAATAGTTTTGGAAGTAGTTTTTAGTTTGTTTTTAGTTATAGCTATTTTAGGGGGATATCTGTGTGTGCAGGTGACTATTACTGTGCATAATTATTAGGCAACTTAACAAAAAACAAATATATACCTATTTCAATTATTTATTTTTACCAGTGAAACCAATATAACATCTCAACATTCACAAATATACATTTCTGACATTCAAAAACAAAACAAAAACAAATCAGTGACCAATATAGCCACCTTTCTTTGCAAGGACACTCAAAAGCCTGCCATCCATGGATTCTGTCAGTGTTTTGATCTGTTCACCATCAACATTGCGTGCAGCAGCAACCACAGCCTCCCAGACACTGTTCAGAGAGGTGTACTGTTTTCCCTCCTTGTAAATCTCACATTTGATGATGGACCACAGGTTCTCAATGGGGTTCAGATCAGGTGAACAAGGAGGCCATGTCATTAGATTTTCTTCTTTTATACCCTTTCTTGCCAGCCACGCTGTGGAGTACTTGGACGCGTGTGATGGAGCATTGTCCTGCATGAAAATCATGTTTTTCTTGAAGGATGCAGACTTCTTCCTGTACCACTGCTTGAAGAAGGTGTCTTCCAGAAACTGGCAGTAGGACTGGGAGTTGAGCTTGACTCCAACCTCAACCCGAAAAGGCCCCACAAGCTCATCTTTGATGATACCAGCCCAAACCAGTACTCCACCTCCACCTTGCTGGTGTCTGAGTTGGACTGGAGCTCTCTGCCCTTTTCCAATCCAGCCACGGGCCCATCCATCTGGCCCATCAAGACTCACTCTCATTTCATCAGTCCATAAAACCTTAGAAAAATCAGTCTTGAGATATTTCTTGGCCCAGTCTTGACGTTTCAGCTTGTGTGTCTTGTTCAGTGGTGGTCGTCTTTCAGCCTTTCTTACCTTAGCCATGTCTCTGAGTATTGCACACCTTGTGCTTTTGGGCACTCCAATGATGTTGCAGCTCTGAAATATGGCCAAACTGGTGGCAAGTGGCATCTTGGCAGCTGCACGCTTGACTTTTCTCAGTTCATGGGCAATTATTTTGCGCCTTGGTTTTTCCACACGCTTCTTGTGACCCTGTTGACTATTTTGAATGAAACGCTTGATTGTTCGATGATCATGCTTCAGAAGCTTTGCAATTTTAAGAGTGCTGCATCCCTCTGCAAGATATCTCACTATTTTTGACTTTTCTGAGCCTGTCAAGTCCTTCTTTTGACCCATTTTGCCAAAGGAAAGGAAGTTGCCTAATAATTATGCACACCTGATATAGGGTGTTGATGTCATTAGACCACACACCCTTTCTCATTACAGAGATGCACATCACCTAATATGCTTAATTGGTAGTAGGCTTTCGAGCCTATACAGCTTGGAGTAAGACAACATGCATAAAGAGGATGATGTGGTCAAAATACTCATTTGCCTAATAATTCTGCACTCCCTGTATATATGATAATATACAGTACATATATATTTACATTTTAATATGTGTATATGCACATATTAACTCATAAATATATATGTATATAAGCATATACATACATATTAATTGAGAACACACAATTCCCATAGACCACAATGTAAAGGCACTTTTCAGTGCAGTTTTTTTTTCTAACACACCACTCCAACCAACTTTAGCCCCTCATAACTGCTTTGTGCAGTTATTTTATTAAAAAATAAAAATGCTACCATTTTTATTTTTTAACAAGGATTACAACACTGTATTTTGGGGGCAATTGGGGGACATTTAGAAAAATATCCAGAGGTCTAACCTCTGGTTAATTTTCTGAGCGCTAATTGCTACCGCAAGCTTACGGTAGCAATAACTAGACACTTGTAATGTTTGGTTATTTATCAGGCGCCCGTAAACAGACAAATTTGCCCATTTACAGGCGTGCAATAAATTAGTACTCCTCTTGTACATGCTAGACATAATGATGTATTTAAAGCAAAGGCTGGCCTTAACTAATATAAAGATAAAAATACATCTACATATTATTCGGTTTATATATTGACGTTATAAGTGTAAAGGTTTAGTTTCTATAAAGTAATGTAGAGTCTATAAAGTAACAGTAATGTAGAGCCTATAAAGTAATGGGTGCCGCCATGTTTGAACTAGTTTTCTATTTATCTCTGTCTTCTGCTGAGAACAATTAGGGAAAGGTAAAAAGATATAAACTAGGGAATAAAATAGAGTTAGTGTAAAAAAGGCTGTGTGGAAATCCATGCAACCTGGTTTGTATAAACTACTTTATTGCCTTTTTTTTATATATGTACCTAGTTGTTTAAGCAGAACAGTGAATTAAGGTGAAAACTTAAAGGGACATAAAACCCAAAGATTTTCTTTCATGATTTCGATAGAACATAATGTTTTAAACAACTTTCCAATTTACTTATGTGATCAAATTTTCTTTGTGTTCTTGTTACCATTTGTTAAAAAGCACAGATTTAAGCTCAGGAGTGTGCACATGTCTGCAGCACTATATGACAACAGTTTTGCAACATTGTTATACATTAGCAAAAGCACTAGATGGCAGCACTATTTCCTGTCATCAATGAAATGTGCATGGATGCATTTCAATTTAAAATATAAACAGTTTTGCAATATTCTTCCATTAGCAAAAATGCTTCTAGTAAAGTCATTACAATTATTACTGTTTTTCTGCGTCATACGCACATATCCTGTAAAGGCCCTTGCACCAGTATTCAATCACCACATATTCTCATAGAGTTAGCAGTGGCTTGTATGACCCAAATTATGTCTTCAGAAGTACTACAAACCACCTCCAACTCTCTGAACAGGCATGGGGGCCGATTTATCTTGGCCGAAATGGGGCCAAATACATCTGTTTCTGCGCGAGCCTTGAGGCTCGCCGGAAACAGGAGTTAAGAAACAGCTCCAGGGCCGGACTGGGAAATCAGACCAGCCCTGGAAATTTATATGGCCCAGCCCTGCCCCGCCCCCTCTGACTCAGCCCCGCCCCTCCGGGTCAGCCACGCCCCCTCCGGTTCAGCCTTGCCTCCCCTCAGCCTTGCACCACACACCGCACAGCAAAAAATGGTTGTAGAGTTTATACATATTAACACATATACACAAACTCACACATAGGCACGTACGCACACGCTCACACAGTCTCATGCACACAGTCTCTCTCACACTCACACAGTCTCTCTCTCACACACACACAGGCTCACACAGTCTCTCTCTCACACACACACACACATAGGCTCACACAGTCTCTCTCTCTCACACACACACACACATAGGCTCACACAGTCTCTCTCTCACACACACACACACACACACACACACATAGGCTCACACAGTCTCTCTCTCTCACACACACACACACACACATAGGCTCACACAGTCTCTCACACACACACACACACACATAGGCTCACACAGTCTCTCACACACACACACACACACATAGGCTCACACAGTCTCTCTCTCTCACACACACACACACACATAGGCTCACACAGTCTCTCTCTCACACACACACACACACACACACATAGGCTCACACAGTCTCTCTCTCACACACACACACACACAGGCTCACACAGTCTCTCTCTCACACACACACAGGCTCACAGTGTCTCTCTCTCTCACACACACACACATAGGCTCACACAGTCTCTCTCTCACACATAGGCTCACACAGTGTCTATCTCACACACACACATAGGCTCACACAGTCTCTAGCTCACACACACACATAGGCTCACACCGTCTCTAGCTCACACACACACACACACATAGGCTCACACAGTCTCTATCTCACACACACACACACATAGGCTCACACAGTCTCTATCTCACACACACACACACATAGGCTCACACAGTCTCTATCTCACACACACACACACATAGGCTCACACAGTCTCTATCTCACACACACACACACACATAGGCTCACACAGTCTCTATCTCACACACACACACACATAGGCTCACACAGTCTCTATCTCACACACACACACACATAGGCTCACACAGTCTCTATCTCACACACACACACACATAGGCTCACACAGTCTCTATCTCACACACACACACACACAGGCTCACACAGTCTCTATCTCACACACACACACACATAGGCTCACACAGTCTCTATCTCACACACACACACACATAGGCTCACACAGTCTCTATCTCACACACACACACACATAGGCTCACACAGTCTCTATCTCACACACACACACACACACATAGGCTCACACAGTCTCTATCTCACACACACACACACATAGGCTCACGCAGTCTCTATCTCACACACACACACACATAGGCTCACACAGTCTCTATCACACACACACACACACATAGGCTCACACAGTCTCTATCTCACACACACACACATAGGCTCACACAGTCTCTCTCTCACACACACACATAGGTTCATACAGTCTCTCTCACACACACACATAGGTTCACACAGTCTCTCTTAGGTAAAAAGTCAATATGTACTTTATCTAGATAGAGCATGTCATTTTAAACAACTATTCAATTTACTTATTTTACCTAGTTTGCCTTGTTCTGTTAGTATCTTGTTAAAAGCATATATGCCTCTTGTCATTGGCTCAAATGATGCACTAAATAGCTCTCAGTAGTGCATTGCTGCTCCTTCATAAAAGGATACCAGTATATTAGCAAAGTGAATTGGAAAGTTGTTTAAAATTGTATGCTCTGTCTGAATAATTTAAAAAAATCTTTTGAGTGTTATGTCCCTTTAAAACACTGATATAAGTAGACCAAACAAGCAACTAAGATTTAAACATATAATGCTTATAATATGAAGTGATTTAACCCATGAATGTCTACAACATGTAGTATTTTTACCCCCTTACCATGTATAGGAAAGTGTTAAGGACAACAAGAGCAGCTGTGAGGCTAACACATATACAGTATTTTAAGAGGAAATAGAAAAACTACTATGCCAGAGTACAAGTGCTATGTTGTCACCTCTCCCTAGCAAGCATGTCTGGGCACCTAGTACTTATAAAAAGCCATATTTAATACATCACAGACATCATTTATATGCATACACCAGTTTAGATGGCTTTGGTTTGAGCAATGGAAAAAAAAATCCTACAATTGTGTACCTGCAGGGAGAAGAACCTTGCTAGTTGCTAAGGGCTAGTATTTATTATTTTAGGTAATGACTGTTTAAGTACTTCCCCACTGACCCCATGTGTTGCACAGCTAGGAGGACATCAGTAGGTCAGAGGTTAGCCATCAAAAGAAGCAGGGGTAATACAGATAGCGGCAGCATGAAGCTGAATAGTCAGGAAGGAACTAATTAATAAAATAAAATTATACTACATACATGATCTTCTGACTTGAACCGAATGTGTGCCTGCTGCTGCCTGCCTCTGCTCTTTGCTGCTGCCCAAGTGTTGCCGCCGGTTCCGCTGTCTATTCAGTCCCTGCTGCTGCTCCCACACGTGTCCTCAGGCCTGCTGCAACTTTAACAGCACTGATACAGCCGCTCCCAGGCTGAGGCTCCCTCCAATATGTCACGTGGTGAGAACAAGTCAGTCAACTCACTCAGTGTCGTGACGTCACGTAAGCCGCCGGCCCGCATATGATGATGATTCCTGAGTCCTCCGCTCCTCCTCCCTGGCGGCCCACCCCCAGCCAGTGTGGCCCAGGCCCTCAGTGAGTGACAAACTGCTGTGACAGACAGAGACTGAGCCTGTGACTGTGTGAGTGACAGACACAGACTCAGTCACTGTCTGTCTAAATGAACGATTTGCTCTGGCTAAGGGCTATTGGCTAAGTGTGAGTACTCGGAGTTACTAGTTGCGGTAAGGGACCGTGACAGTGACAGGTCTTAGATTAGCATTTAACTAACTAGCGGAGGAGAGGGGGTTAAGGTGAGGTTATTGGTTAACTTACTTTTACTACACAGAGTCAGACTAGACACAGTGGACTTCAGGGACTGTGCTGTGATTACCGGTCGACGTCCGCAACAAAAAGTTAACAAGCAGCTGCAAAAATATAATTTATACAGCAGCAGGCAGCAGCCAGCCAGCCAGGCCAGCCCAGCTGAGCTGCCGGCCAGCGGCCCACCGGGATTTTTCCCGGTATCCCGGCTGCCCAATCCGGCCCTGAACAGCTCCTTAACTCGTATTCTGCCTCTGAGGTGGCAGACAGCAATCTGCCATTGCATATGATTCAGTTGATTTACACCCCCTGCTAGCGGCCGCGAGTCTGCAGGGGCCGGCATCGCACAAGCAGTTCACCAGAACTGCTTGTGCAATAATAAATGCCGACAGCGTATGCTGTTTACATTTATCAATGTCTGGTGGACATGATCGCTACAATGGATCATGATAAATCAGCCCCATGGTGTTGAATACTGGTGCATGAGCCCTCACAGAATATGTGCGTATGCTGCAGAAAAGCTGTAATAGCATTTACTAGAAGTATTTTTGATGATAAAAGCATATTACAAAAATGCTTGTATTTCAAATTGAAATGCACATTTCCTTTTTGACCTTCTTTCCCTCTAAATTTGCTTAAAACTGCTACAGTAGTAGAAATCCTTTGAAGCAAAAAGGGGAAAAAAAGGGTAGCATACAAATTTGCTTTTTCTTTTTAGAAAATGGTGTTAAAGCTAATACAAAAAGGTTGTAAAATATAAGAAATTATAGCTAAAACACTTAGTGGCCGATTTATTAACGGCCGAATGCAGCAAAATATATCTGTTTCTGCGCAAGCCTTCAGGCTCGCCGGAAACAGGAGTTAAGAGGCAGCGGTCGCAAAAAATATACTTCTAGAGCAATTAGTGCGCCACTAATAATCTGGCCCTTATACATTAAATCTTATAAAAACAGGATACAAAATACAAAATTACTAATATCATTAAAAAAAAACACAATACAAAATACAAACATACTCATATCATAAAATAACAACATAATACAAAATACAGAAATCTATACTATAATCGCATTTGTAACGTGTCTGTCGCCAGTTGCGCACGCATCCTCAAAGGAATGTTGGCTGCGAGAGGCAAATTTTTTCACCACCCTAACATTTTCAGAATCCACCTGGATGCAACGTAGGCAAACAAAGCATTAAGAAAAAAAAACACACAACCGCCCGCACAAAATATTAACGAAAAAACATGTAACCGCCAGCACAAAATAATAAAAAAACCTAACCGCCCACACAAAGTATAACAAAAAAAAAAATCCTAACCGCCCATAAGAAGTATTAACAAACACCTAAACCGCCAACACCCACATCGCAAAATAATAAAGTCATTAACCAGTAATCCGCAAATTAAACATTGCAATAAACCTAATTAACCTATTTACCCCTAAACCGCCAACCCCCCACATCGCAATAAACCTGATTAACCTATTAACCCCTAAACCGCCAACCCCCCATATCTCAATAAACCTAATTAACATATAAACCCCTAGACCGCCAAACCCCCACATCGCAATAAACCTAATTAACCTATTAATTTCTAAAGTGCCAACCCCCCCACAACGCAAACAACTAATTTAATTACTAAGCCCCCTAACCTAACACCCCCTAAATTAACCCCAATTACATAAAATAAAAAATAAAAAGGCCTTTTGTATGGCATTGCCCTAAGTTAAACAGCTCTTTTACATGTAAAAAATACTAAGTCCCCCCAAAACAGTAAACCCCCACCCAGTGGCGACTCTAGACTTTCTGAGGCCTTAGGCTAAACTTAAACACGAGGCCCTACTGACGCCAATAATGAAAAAAATACAAGCAAACTGTATACATTGCATATATATTGACAAGTTTTAAATTCTATGAACTTAGAATTAGACATGTGCGATTTGATTCGGTCCAAATCGAAATTCGGACGAATTTGTCAAATTCGGAGATTCGGATCGATTCGAATTTCCGAATTGCGGTAGTGCCGAATCTTCCGAATAAATCCGAATCAATTCAAATGTATTCGGTAGATTCGGATGGATTCGGATGGCTGTGTATTACACTAGTATTGTACAGTATACTAGTGTAATACACAGCATATCCCCTTAACATTTACCGAAATCCCGAAATTCCGAATCGATTCGAACCAAACCGAACCAAATTTTTTACGAATCCGAAAGAATCCGAATGAATCCGAAACAAATTCATTCGATTTCTTCCGAATTCGAATTGATCCGAACCGAAATTCGAATCGGTCCGAATCGATCCGAACCGAATTTTCCGACTCTGCACATGTCTATTTAGAATTCACAGTTTCTAGAATTTTATTTGTCTCATAACCAATTATTATTTAGTAAAATATGTACAGAGAAACATAGGGTATAGATAAAATGTGTGCAGATGCACGTGTGTAAATATTAAATAAATCTATCATCAAAGGTTTAAAAGAAAAATAAATAAATCTGTTTACAACATATTATGCTCCCAGTTGACCTGTAATAAATTATGCCCCCCCTCCCACACAGTCATAATACATTATGCCCCCCCCAGACCATTTTTAATAAATTATGCCCCCAGCAATAAATTATGCCCCTACAGCCCCCATCAATACATTATGCCCCAGTCCCCTGTAATACATTATGCCCCCAGTCCCCTGTAATAAATGATGCCCCCACAGCCCTCTTCAATAAATTATGCCCCCAGTACCCTGTAAAACATTATACCCCCAGCCCCTGTAATAAATTATACCCCAGCCCCCTGTAATAAATGAAGCCCCCACAGCCCCTTCAAAAACTGATTCCCCCAGCCCCCCTGTAATAAATTATGCCCCAGACCCTGTAAGAAATTATGCCCCCAGACCCCCTATGATAAATTATGCCCCCAGTCCCCCATTGTAAGTAATGATGCCCCCAGACAGCTGTAAGAAATGATGCCCCCAGTCCCCCTGTAAGAAATTATGCCCCCAGCCCCCGTACAATAAATGATGCCCCCAGGCCCCCATCAATAAAATGATGCCCCCATCCCTCCTGCAATAAAATGATGCCCCCAGTTCCCCTGCAATAAAATGATGCCCCCAGCATTCAGAAAGAGAAAAAAACTTTCTTACCATCCATCCTTCAGACGGTGAACTCCTCTTTCAGTTTCAGATCCTCGTGCGGTGGATGGGAGGGGTGACACGCGCAACGCCACTCCTCATTGGTTGGTGGGCGGAGAAACTGATTGTATGAACTCCATGAGTCATCAAATCAGAGAGGGCAGTGTGACAGAGCTCTTAACGCTTCCTGCGCACAGTAACTTTAAGGTCCTCTGTCACATCAAACGCAAAGTAAAGCGTTAAGTAAATTAGGTGGCCACGAGGCCCCTGTGAGAGGGAGGCTTTAGGCAACCACCTAATTTACCTAATTAAAGAGCTGTCTCTGGGCATGCTCTAGAGGCACCTGGTGAAGGAGGAGCAAGGTTTTGATTGCTGAGCCTCCTCCTACAGTCTCATAGCACCTGGCGGTAGGAACTTCGCGCCTCCCCACTACCTGGGGTTGCTACACGGACAGGCTTCAACATCTCCTCCGGTGCCGTGCAGTGGAAAACCAACCCACTGCTTTGATGCAGGAACAAACATACATCATGTCTCCAGCTATACTGGTGTACCACGAATACCATTAGAAACGCTCTCCCCCCTCGGGGTTACCTGGCTAAAGACACACGTCAGGGGAAAGAAAAAGCAAATGGTCCCAGATGCCTGAACTGTCCCTGGCTTCAACCAATGATGCAGTGAGACATCAATATTCTTTTTGAAGTAAGGACTTTCCTCCGCACCCACTTCAAGCTTAAACTGTATTTTCCATACTCACCGGCATTCTGCGAGAGAAAGGAGGACCGGCGGTTTGCTAGAGAAGGTGCTGCTGCCCCTGTGTAACTCGCAGTGACTGGTCTGCCCCCTCCCCCACCGAGGCTGCACGGGAGGAGGCAGTGAGAGCCCTGTTGGGCGCCGAGAACAGCACAAGCTGTGAAGCCGTTGCCGCAGGTCCCCTGTCTCGCTCTTCCCCCCCCCTCTCCCACCGGTGCTGCGTGAGAGGGGGTGTGGGACACGTCTCTGCTTGAGACACTGGAGGATACCGGGTTGTGTGAAAGAGGTAATTGGAGCGCCTGCTTTTTCTTGGCACTCTCGCACCTGCTCCGGCCTTTTACTCACCATCGGAGGGACGACTGGGTAGCGGAGGAGAGGGTAAGTCTCACTGCACAGCCGTTCTAGACGACGAAAACCACATTTAAACTAAAAAACGGGAATACTGGGGAACACATAACCAGGTGTAAGGTTGAGAACATTTTTACCCCTAATTTAAGAACAACTACTCATACAAGGCTATACCCGAAGGGGGGAAGATAGAGGAGAATAAAAGAAGATATAGGAAGATTATCATAAGTGCCTAACAGCACACGGAACGACTGAAGGGGACATATAAAAGCAAGGGAAAAGTAACTATACTGAAGGCGTAATAAAACAGCAACATAAACACTCAACTTAATTCCCCACGCTTTCAGATTTGCACTGTTGAAAAAGGTGACACTGGGCTGAACGGGACTCTATCATGATCCTGGAAATATCAAAGGATTAATATCTGAGAGACATTTGCCCAGAGAACTTTCTCCCTTTGTATTTTGTATCTCTTATTTTTTCTTTATAGTGATTATTGACCTCTGGTTGGAAGGGAAAGGAGGTTAAAGTTGCAATTGTAACTAAGTCAGAATTAAGACTACGATCCTGGTCTTTTATCTATCTTGTTTATTTTTGCATTTTCATATCTTTATCTGTCGAATTAGTGAATAAGATTGCTGATCTGACTACCACCTAAATTAATGATCTAGAGATAAATTGCCCTAGCCTTTTACTACATTTCTTAGAAGCTATATAAGAAAAAGTATTGTAAGAGGTAATACCTAGGTACTAAAAGGCATGGCTTTTTAGGTTAGCTATGTACACATCATAATAGAGTCCTCAGTAATATAATAATAATTGTATTTACTCTAAAAGAAAGGGGAGAGGACATACTACACAAATATCGTTAATTAGGGGAGGGGCGGAAAAGAAAAATTTTCTCTCATAACCCCATTTCCTGTATATACATACATAAGTGTCCCTAAAACCTACGAACAGGTAGAGGATAACTTTTACTGTACTGCCGCTATTCTGCCCCACACAACTCCCTCCCCCTACAGGTGCTTGTTCAACACAGCCCTCTAACTGTCATATTTATAAATAATCTTACTGTATAAGCTGTAAAATATTGTAAGAGAGGAAATATATCACGCCTGGCTTGAGTAGAAACATATACGCAGATACATAAACTGAAACTTGGAAAAAGTTGACTGCAGACCTCTTGGTTGGACTTAGAGGAGGCAGGAAAGATATATCCCTGTTGTCGCAATAAACTCACACTACCACTAGTCACAATAAATTCACCCCCTCAAGTAATTATTAAACTTAATACCCTCACCACAAATCACGGCTTTCCAACTTTTTCTTTTTTACAACCCTAGGCTTCCGCAGCCCTTCTCACTAAATCTTCACTTTCCTCACGGGCACATTTTCACTTTCCTTACTGTCAACTGGCTCATTATTTATCACACACTCACAATTCCACTTTCTCCCCTCCCCCCCCCCCCCTTTTTTTTTTTTTCCCTTCCTTCTTTCCCTCTCCTCACTTCAGAGCACTTTTTTATAATTCACAAGCACGCGGTACATGGATAAATATCTTTCCAACCCCCCAAAACACCCCTCCCCAAATATGACGGGAAGACACAGAGATAAGAAGCTTAAGAATTTATCAGACTCAGTTGCTGAACAAACAAGTCTTAGTAATTTAGCAGATATACCAGACAATCTTAACATGCAGTCTCTAGTGACCAATATTGCGGAGGCATTAACCCCTAAATTTGAAACTCTCAAATCTGAAATTAAGCAAGATATTTCCTCTTTAACACAAGAGGTGCGGCAATTTTCGAATAGACTCCAAGAAATGGAACAGAGAGTATCGGATCTGGAAGACCAAACAATCACCCATAGTTCCAAGATTGAGAACTCAGATAAAAAATTACAAAAAATTATGGATAGATTAGAGGACCTAGAAAACCGTTCAAGACGGAATAATCTTAGAATAATTGGCCTTCCTGAAAATAAACAATTTGGAAGCCTTGACTCTTTCATATCCGATACTCTTACCAAAGCTCTAAAGATTCCTCCCTCTTACCCCCCGATCATAGTGGAACGAGCCCACAGAATAGGCCCTCCACGGTCAGAAGGCACCGGCAGTAATATAAACCGGCCGGTAATAGCCAGGCTACTCAATTACAAAGATAAAGATTTACTGTTGCAGCATGCACGAAAAAATCAGCCAATTATGATAGAATGTAATAAAATTATGATCTTCCAAGATTTTTCGGCAGATACCGCCTTAAAAAGACGGGAATTAGCCCCGATCTGTTCAAAATTTATACAACAAGGACATAGGGCGGTTCTGATGTATCCCTCAAAATTGAAAGTGGTACTAAATGGAGTAACGCATATTACTGAAGATGCTCAAATAGCTGAAAAACTTTACAAATCCCTCGCTGGATAGATTCAGGGGATAAGTCATGACTATTGATCTATTATATGTGCTCCAATATGGGTTTTTTTTGTTTTTTTGTTCTTGTATTAAATGTGGAAATAGATGTATGGTCCCAGCATTCTCAAGGGGCATTGGGACTCTCCTCCCTTCCCCCCCCTTCATTCCTCCTGTTCTCTACATATAATTTTTTTTTTTTTTTTTTTTTCTTTTTTTTTTTTTTCTCTCTCTCTCTTTCCTCCCTGTTATATAGTAGAGAAAAATGACACAAAATCTGGAAAAATTTAAAATCGTATCATGGAATGTAGGGGGAATTACTTCCCCCATTAAACGTAAAGCAATTTTGTCACATCTACGAAAAGCCCAGACAGATATTGGCTTACTACAGGAAACACATTTAGACCTAGAGGAATCACTAAAATTAAAATCATCCTGGGTAAAAGAAGTTCTTATAGCACCGAGTGTAGGGAAGAAGAGAGGAGTAGCAATTCTTATAGGCAAAAAACTTCGGGTGGAGATTTTGGACTCTGAGGCGGATCCTGGGGGGAGATATGTCTTGGCCAAGGTGAAAATAGGTCAGGCAAAATACACAATTTGCAATGTTTAAGGCCCAAATAAAAGTGACCCCGAATTTTGGGACGCGTTACAGGCAAAACTTCTTCTAAGGGCTGAAGGACATTTAATCCTGGGTGGGGACTTTAATATGGCCCCCAAATGTCCCATTGACAGACTTAGAAAAAATACTAAAAGTTTGAAACAGAAAAAAGACAATCTTGATTTCAAAATAATTAATAAAATTAAACAGGTCCTCTCCTTGCGTGACATCTGGAGACATCAGAATCCTGATACTCAAGATTTCACCTGCTTATCTAAAGCACACAAAACTTTATCTAGGATTGACCTGTTTTTAATTGGAGAACAGTTAAGTTTGACCACGGTTAAGTCCGAAATAATGCCTATTTTCCTGTCGGACCATGGGCCCATCACTCTTCAATTTAACCTTACTTACGGTAGACCAAAGAATCAGAGATTCTTTTTCCCCTACTACCTTCACAATGACTTTAAATTTAAAGAATGCCTTAAGAATAAATTTAAGGAGTATTTTCAATTTAATAATAACTATGTTAAACGTTCTGATATCTTCTGGGAAACTGCTAAAGCAGTCCTCAGAGGAGAAATCTTGGCATATTCGGTTATTCAGAACAAAAAAAGAAAGGCAAGAGAGAAGGAAGTCTGTAATTCACTGATTCATTCCTACAATCTATACTTACTGGAAGGAACGCCTTTAAATTGGGCAAAATATATACGAGCTAAAGCGGCGAGAGACACCTTCTACCTAATGCAGGAAACGAATAATGAGCTTAAGATGCAAGCTAAATTGCATAAATTTGGCAATAAGTCAGGCAGAATGTTAAACAGATTAATTAAGAATGAGAATAAAAGTCTTAATATTGATGGAATTCAACATAATGGGAAGCTTTTAACTAAGCCTGAAGAAATAACCAGGGTATTCCATCAGTATTTTCAACAACTTTACACTAATAAGGAGTTCGACATAAATAAAGCAACAGAATTCTGTAGTAAAATCAATTTTCCAATGGCCACAATTGAGGAGATCGATAGACTTAATGCACCTATCTCCCTGGAAGAGATTAGAGCAGTAGTCATTAAACTTCCTCTAAACAAGGCAGCTGGTCCGGATGGATTACCCAACGAGTTTTACAAAATTTTACTTCCAGAGATAGCGCCATATTTGGGCAATCTTTACAATGATATCTTTATTAAACAAAAACAGGTTACGTCTTCCTTTGCATCTTCACTCACTACCTTGATCTTAAAAGAAGGGAAGGACCCCACATGCAAGGAGTCTTACAGACCCATTGCATTGTTAAACTCGGACTATAAAATTCTTGCTTCTATCCTAGCAAAAAGACTTCAATCTATCCTAATCACAGTAATCCATCCGGACCAAGCCGGTTTCATTAATAACCGTAACTCCTCAGCAAAAATTAGAGAACTACTAGTTACAATGGAATATATACAAAGTTCACAAGGAGCGGGGGGAGTGGATCCCCCGGACATGGCCATTATATCAATTGATGCAGAAAAAGCCTTTGATTTAGTAAGTCATAAACATTTAATTTTCTCTCTAACAAAGTTTGGGATTGAGGGTAATTTTCCTAAGTTGGTAGAAAATTTATACAATCACTCTCTTACAAGTCTGATTATCAACAACGATATTTCCTCTTCAATTACACTACAGAGGGGCACTCGTCAGGGCTGTCCTCTCTCCCCGCTCCTATTCAATCTAGCCATAGAACCACTAGCAATTAAGCTTAGGTGTTCGCTGGAAGGCATAAAAATTCAAAACCATGAAATAAAAATTGGACTATATGCAGACGATCTACTCATATACCTCTCTAATACAGCAAAAAATATTCCTAAACTTCTCCATATTACTGACTACTTTGGGATCTTTTCAGGTTACAAAGTGAATCCTATAAAATCAGAAATAATTTGGCTTAGGAAAAATAAGACCAGTATAACAGATATACCCTTTAGGGTGATAACGGAATCTATGAAATATTTAGGAATTAAAATCCCAATGAATCTAAAAGATCTTTACAAAGTGAACATAACTCCAATGTTAGTATATATTAAAGAAAGGCTTAAATCTTGGCAATCCCTACCACTATCAATTTCTGGCCGTATCGCTCTATTTAAGATGGTTTTGCTTCCAAAATTGTTGTATATCTTGCAAAATATCCCATTAATTCTGTTTGAGAAGGATATACGGTCACTAAATTCATCAATTGGACAATATATTTGGCAGGGGAAAAGAGCTAAGATAGCCCTTTCTAAACTAATGGCTTCTAGAGAGATGGGAGGCCTTGCACTCCCAAACCTAAGATTCTATAACCTCTGCTTTCTAGTCCGTATAGTAGCAGACTGGTTTCTCAACAAGAATTATGTTTTAAATATTGATTTAGAGTCTAATATATGTGAACCTTATTCACTACAGGCCTTGGCACATTTGGAACCTAAGGATCTCCCATTATGTATTAAGGAATTTAAATTTATTTTGAATCCACTCAAAGCCTGGTTTAGATTAACTAAACTTCTCTCAATAACCTCTAAGGCATCAAAATATCTTCCCCTAATTAGAAACCCGAATTTTCAGCCGGGTCTAGACTCAACTGTGTTCAACAGATGGCATAATAATGGATTAAATAGAGTCATCTATCTAATAGATCAAGATAGGAAATGTGTTAAATCCTTTGCACAACTGAGAGATGAATTCAATTTGGTAAATAAAGACTTTTTTGCTTATTTACAGATAAGACATTACATCACAGAACTAGCACGTAAGGTTGGCTGGATCTGGTCTTTAGGTAAAATAGAATCCTGGCTTACAATAGCTAGAGATTCCTCCATGTCCATTTCCCCGTGTTATCATCTCTTGAGTCTTAGTAAGGCGGTCCCGCTAGGGGAGAATTTAGCTATAACTTGGAACAATATAATTCCACATAATAATATAGAATTTAAAACTATACAACTTTCCTTGAACAAAGTTTTAAAATTAACTCCCTCATCTAACTGGCGAGACGCTCATTTGAAACTTTTGCACAGGGCATATTTCACCCCGGAGAGAGGCCTTAGAGTCCAAAATTCTGAATTTGATAAATGTCCTAGATGCTCTCATTTAGCGGCGGATTTAATACATATGTTTTGGGCTTGCCCTAGGATGAGAAATGTCTGGAGTAAGTTGGAATACTGGCTTAAAAATGTACTTAAAATTGAGCTGGTAGCCCTCTCCTTGTTTCAGATTATATTTTGTCTGAGACCTGGAGAGGAACGTCAGCCTAATGAAACATTAGTTAATCTATCTATCCTAGCTACCAGATATTTGATATGTAAGAAATGGAAAATGAGGGTGACTCCAACTATCCCAGAAATTAGGAACCATCTAAAGAAACAATGTGTTTTAGAACAGCGAAATGCCAATATAGACAATGAACGTGGCATAAAGAATTTTTTTTACAAATGGGCGCCTTTCATTAAGATCTTCCCCGAAAGAGAAATTGAATATCTGATATATCCATTTAAGAACTCAGAGCTAGTATTATTAGGTATGTGGTGATCTGAGGTAGACCAGTGTAACTTGAGTTTCATCATCGACCCCTTTTCCCCCACCCCCTTTTATTTATTTTTTTTTTTTTTATTTTTTTTTTATTGATTTTTTCGTTGTATGTATGGTTGTTGCTGCTGGTTAATTGGAAGGAACGGGGAGGGATGGGAGGGGGGGAAGGAAATCAGGGAAAAAAGTTCCAACACTGAGTTACCAAGACAGATTGGCTAGTTCAGCCATTAAGATATATGATATGTAATATACATTGTTTTCCTTTGCTTTTTATTGTCTCTAGGGCTATCATCTTATATTGGTGTAATGTACTTTATGTTCTGTATTATTATTGATGCTGTACTCAGTGCTGGATAAAATAAAACATAAAAAAAAAAAAAAAGAGCTGTCTCTGCCCCACCCACCAAACCCTCAAAATAAAAAAAATAACACTAAAAAAATCTAATACTTAACTACCAATAGCCCTTAACAGCTCTTTTACCTAAAAAAATTTCCAATTACCCCCTAACAGTAAACCCCCCCCAACCAACCAACCCCCAAAATAAAAATAAAAACTAAGTCTAAAAAAATCTAAGCTACCCATTGCCCCTAAATGGGTATTTGTATGGGCATTGCCCTTAAAGGGGCATTCAGCTCTTTTACAGCCCAAAAAACCCTAATTTAAAAAAAAGCCACCCCAAAGAAGAGAAAAAAAATCCTAAGACTACGCCCTAAATAGGTACTCACTGTTCCTGAAGTCTGGCACAGAAGGTCTTCTTCCAGGTGGCTCCATCATCTTCTATCTTCATCCGGAGCGAAGGCAGCACAAAGTGGAGGTGTGGAGCTGGCTTCCCTGATATGGATCCTCAGCGGCGATCCTCAGCGGCGTGGAGGCTCCTCTTCATGCGATCGTCCACAGCACACTGGAGATTGAATGCAAAGTACCTCATTTTTATTGGGGTACCTTGCATTCCTATTGGCTGAAATTTTGAAATCTGTCAAAAGGATGAGAGCTAATGAAATCTCATTTGCTGATTTGAACAGCCAATAGGATTTTTTTTAGCTCTAATCCTATTGGCTGATTTAAAAATTTCAGCCAATAGAAATGCAAGCTACCCCAATTTGAATGCGGTACCTTCCATTCCATTTTTAGTGTACAACCGCCGCCACTGAAGACCGCCACTGAGGACCGCCCCTCTGGATCTGCGCATCGGAGAAGACAGCTCTGCACCTCCGCTCTGCACCGCCCTTGCTTCAGATGAAGATAGAAGATGATGAAGCTGCCTGCAAGAAGACCTTCACCACCAGACTTCAGGAACAGTGAGTACCTATTTGGGGCTTAGTCTTAGGCTTTTTTTTATTTTTTGGGGTGGCTTTTTTTTAGATTATGTTTTTTTGGCTTGTAAAAGAGCTGATTGCCCTTTTAAGGGCAGTAAAAGAGCTGAATGCCATTTTAAGGGCAATGCCCATACAAATACCCCTTTAGGGGCAATGAGTAGCTTAGGTTTTTTTAGACTGAGGTTTTTTGGGGGGTTGGTTGGTTGGGGGGGTTTACTGTTAAGGGGGAAATGGTATTTCTTTTAGGTAATAGAGCTGTTTAACTTAGGGCAATGCCCTACAAAAGCACTTTTAAGGGCTATCAGTAGTTTAGTATTAGATTAAGGGGTATTTTTATTTGGAGGGGATTTTTTATTTTTATAGGAGTATTAGTTTAGGTTTAATTTTTTTTATTTTGAATAGCTTTGTTTATTTTTTTCTGTCATTTTACATTTTTTATTTTTTGTAATACTACCTTTGTGTTTTTTATTTTTTTAAATATAGACTGCCCTCTGGGCAGGCGTATCGCCTAGTACTAATAAAAACATGATACAAAAATAATAATAATATAAAAACAGAATAGATTGTTATAAAGGAATCCAATATATTGTTTTACAATTCTCTGCATCCCTAGATAAATTTAGCTAAAAGAGTAGCGCACAGGGTGTTACTTGCCAAGAGTTTATAGAAAACTCTGCCTAACATTGGATTCACATTCAATGTCCTCTTTTACGATAATATAAATTTATTGAGACAAATAAAAATGCCCTTGATGCCAATTATAGAATTTATATTTTTATTAATACTTTCAGATTAGTATGCTTAAATATTAAATATAATATTGGAAATGTTCCCAATATAAACTTTTTCAGAAGGCTGTAAATGAAAACTGCCAAAAGAAATGTATTAATAATGCATTAATACAATATAATGAGCAAAGTTCTTTTTAAGGGAAATAAAATGTGTTATTTAATACATTTGCAAAAAAACTATTTTAAAACATTAATGCTAGTTGACTTGTAACTTTAATTGTGTCTGTGACCTGTGTTAGTGGTAGACATAGGTGCCCACATCACATGACCCAGTGCCACCAATGATATGTCATGTGAAGCCATTAGCACTTAGAACTGATACAATAAGCAAAAACCTGTGCACATGGCTAATAGCTGGATTATTTACACATAAGGGCAAATACTTTATTATTTTATTTGTAGATATTGGGTATTGGCAATTATTAATTGTCCATCTATAGGTTTAATGTGGAATCCTGTGTTTTAGCTGCTCCTAAACACATATACAATTATCTGTTGTGCATTTCAAACATAACTGTTTTTGTCCCTTTATTTAATAAGTAGCTTACATGTTTATATTCTTTATCAGTTATAATAAATATGATTTCACAGGTAAAGCCCACTGCAAACATGATTATTCATCCTAAGAACCCATCCCCCAATAAATCACAGACTCTCAAATATAAAGATTTATTCATACAAGATCATAGACAAGGAGTCTGTGTTTCCATTAGCAGACTATAGATGATTACAGAAATTCTGAGAATAATGTTGGGGGTAGAAAATGAGGAATAGATTATTTTGCAGCTGCTTTAAGAAGAAAGAAGTCATCATTGGACTGATTATTTGGAGTAAACTGTACAGAACAAATTTGGAAATATTCTCAACTGAATCTCAACAGTCAGATAATTTATTTAAACAAATAATAGGCCTTAACAAACTCATATAGTACATTTTGTTCAAATTATCAGAGCCCTTCATGTTCCACGCATCTTTAAACACATTAGTTTCCCAGAGGAAACAAAAAGTTCACAGGCATTTTTCAACAGCAAGAGAAATCAACATTTTCTGTGGTCATGATATTTTTTTTTATTTCCTGACAGAACGTGTAGTGTAACAAAACTATTTAAATGGTATACACATTCTCATGATTCCAGTGGAAAAATGCAAAAAAAAAAAAAAATGTAATGTCTTTATAAGAATATCATTAAAAGCAAATCTCTGAATGGCATTACAGTCATTTGTAAACCAACAGCACATTACTTCACTGACAATAATAAACACCTCTTATAAAAATGTTGTTGTTATTTAGTCTTCTCCTGGGGCTATTATAACAAGCTATTTTCGAGCATTTTTACCATAAGAAGATTTGTATAAGACAATAGTAGAATAAAATGCTTAAAAATATGGACATCATTCATTTCACTATCTAAGCAACAGAATATCCAATTGTTGTAAAGAATCCTAACATGTGATCTGATGTCTTACAGGAAAAAAAAAAGGGTGGTATGTCGGTTTATCAAAGGAAGCACTGTGCAAAATAAGTGTAACTATCCCAGAACCACGACACTTCAAGATAATTAGGTTATTAGAAACTGTTAACTTGCAAATAAAATTGTCTCCTTGTTTAATCACTTTTTTCTTACTACATAATTGATGTGAGAATTAGGGACTTTCTGTACTGTGAACTAAAATGGCATAATTTCTAATGCCATGCAGAGACGACAGCTGTGAGCATCCAGTTGCCTGTGAAGTTGTGTAGTTAAACGTTAAGGAAGTTGATAGCCCATTTCTGTGTAAGTGTCCTAAACTCATTTAAATTGACTCATTTCAGCTGCATGGTATGGTACAAGCTAAATAAGTAGAACACATGAATTAATATTCTAAATTAAAATCCAGTAAGCTTTTATCACAAAATACAATCAGAACAAAATGGTGATGTGGCAGGTTACTGAACAAGCAAAGTATTTTTTTTTTTTTTATTTACTGGCAGGCTGTAGTTTCGCCTAATCAAATGATATAACAAGTCAGAACAGTTTATAACATTGCATATCACTTATATAATATATCTAAAGCAGTGAGGGTTAACATTCTAACATATAGGGCCACAGATTAATATTTTGGGAGCCTTAAAGGACTATTAAATATAGTAGAATTGCATCATCAACAAATACATAATGAAAAGACAATGCAATGGCACTTACTTTAAATTTAAAATACGTAGTCGATTTTTCTGGCAAATATCTAAGTTAATTACATATTCCCTCCCCCTGTATCACGTGACAGCGATTAGCCAATCACAAAATGCATTTAAATATATACGGTGCACTCTTGTACATGCTCAGAAAGGCCTGGTGCTTCAAAGAGTGTGCATATAGTAGGATTGTACACATTTCTGGAATGGAAGTAAATTGGAAAAAAAATGTAATCGCATTCTCTTTCTGAATCATGAAAGTTTAATTTTAAATGTAGTGCCTCTTTAAGGGTCACATATTTATGAATATTAAAATACACAAATTATATATTTCCTAAATAATGTCTCATGCCACACAGCTCCAGATAAAGGTGATGTTGCAGGGAACCCTCTATCTGATGTTCTCCCCATCAGATGACTAATTTGAGCTTGCCCACCAATGACAAGTCTCCAAAGCACATATTTTTAGTTCCACAAAAAACTAAGGTGCACATTCTCATTCCTTTTTTTTCTTTGAGCTGCAAAAACTACTACAGAGGGCCACTAGTTGGCCATCTTTGATCCAAAGTATTACAATTATATTCAATTCTATTAAAAAATGCTAAGGGTTATGATCACCAAAGTATCTGAGGTCTGATACAAAACACAGCTATCAGTTTGAGAGTCTTTCTGCATAACAAAACATTAGGATTCTGGACTAGTTTAAAGGGACAGTCTAGGCCAAAATAAACTTTCATGATTCAGATAGAGCATGTAATTTTAAACAATTTTCCAATTTACTTTTATCACCAATTTTGCTTGCTCACTTGGTATTCTTAGTTGAAAGCTTAACCCAGGATGTTCATATGCTAATTTCTTAGACCTTGAAGCCTACCTCTTTCAGATTGCATTTTAACAGTTTTTCACCACTAGAGGGTGTTAGTTCACATATTGCATATAGATAACACTGTGCTCGTGCACGTGAATATATCTGGGAGCAGGCACTGATTGGCTAGACTGCAAGTCTGTCAAAAGAACTGAAAAAGGGGCAGTTTGCAGAGGCTTAGTTACAGGATAATCACAGAGTTTAAAAGTATATAATTATAACTGTGTTGGTTATGCAAAACTGGGAAATGGGTAATAAAGGGATTATCTATCTTTTAAAACAATAAAAATTCTGGTGTCGACTGTCCCTTTAAGTCAGGGTTTATATTGATGCATGGCGTATAAATAGCACCAGTGAATTATGGGATGACATTACTCATCTCCTAGATTTAGATAAAAATGTGAACAACCTATATTGACTGTCTCTGACACTTTAAATGGATAGTACACTATAAAATAGTGTTTCTTCTAATGTATTTTCAATGACTTGTTATACCAGCTGCAGAGTATAAAATGTATGAGAAATTGTATTTTCAGATTTAGTTGTGTTTATGAAGTAGCTGGTTTTGAGCTTTTAATCTACAGCCTATTACAATGAGTTAAGTTTCAGGTAATATCAGATCTCATGTTATCACTTTAAATACACAGATTTGCTTCCTAATCTTATATTTGTCTGAAAAATCAAAGCTCAATACTTCTGAGATAAGAAGCTTTGCACTGAGATCATATTCCTGATAGGCCATGAATTCAGCATGATCAAGAAATTAACAGAAACCATAAAAATTAAGTGTTAGCATCCACAGTTTCACCAACAATATCTCCTGTGATGTTTAACAAGTCAGATCTTGGCAATCTCATTTAAAGGGACATGAAACCTAAAAAATTTATTTAATGATTCCGATAGAGCATTCCATTTAAAACAACTTTCCAATTTACTTCTATTATAGAATTTTCTTCATTTGCTATTCTTTGATGAAGAAACAACAATGCACATGAATGAGCCAATAGCATGAGGCATATATGTGCAGCCACCAATCAGCAGCTCTGAGTCTACCTAGGTATGCTTTTTAACAATGGATACTAACAGAATGAAACAAATTAGATAAACAAAGTAAATTGGAAAGTTGTTTAAAATTGCACAGTCTCTCTGAAGAATGTCCCTTTAACTGTACAGGTAATTCTGACATCACACAAACCAGAACAAGGCACATAAAAACACCATGGACAGAAACTGTTTATGATTTCCTCAAGAAGACCAAATAACTTTTTCTTCATTTAGAAAAACCAGATATTTTATATAAAGAATTTGGATCACAGTACAAATCTTTCCTTAAAACAAACTAATATTTGTATAAGGTGAGACTTCTCCATTGCCTATCTCCACTCTTTTTAGAATGAAAAAGTTTGTAAAAATTATAAACTGCAATCTTTCACCCAACATAAGGGTTGATTTCAAACTTTCCAATACTGTTTTCAGATGTGTATTAGTTCCCAATACATGTTTTTCAAGTTCATGGAAAATACAATGCAAATTATAACACCATTTCCATCGGATCCAAGCAGTTTGCAGAAAAGTCGCCCATATTATCCATGAGACCATGCGTTTTACACTCTACTTCGACAACAAAATGGACACATTGAATTCAACAGATAAAGGGTTTGATAAAGTGAAAAAATGTCCTTTTCAATATGTTTGTGTATATTCCAAGTAATTCTGTTATTTTATATGGGTGTAATACAACTTGCAATGGCCACAGATGCCATTTTAGATGTACATATGAATAAATTACCTATATCCATTAAATCTATATTCAGCAATATTGTATAGATCCCCTGGTAGTGGGAAGGACAAACATTTACATATGTGTATTTATTTAATAGAAATATATGTGGAATCTTATACAGGAAAACAGATCTATGGGAAACATTAGAAAACAGAAATAAATGCCACATCTTGAAATGGTGATTAGTGATGCTGATCTTAAAATGTTTGTTTTTATTTCATACTTTTCGTGATTCTAAGTTACAGTAATTTGTGTCCTACTAAACTGGATTTCTATAAGCAATCACGCATTTGTGATAGGGATTTAACAGTTTGCCATTCCGCTCTGTTTATTCCTGACCAAGATCTTTTGCACAAGTTTTTAAAGACAACAAAAGTCTTGATTTAAAAATGGTGACACAGTATCTCAAACCTTGTGTCGTCATCTTCTTACAGTAATAAAAATGTGGCAAAGACAAATTTGGAAGAGTGAGGTTTGGAACTTTTGGCAATATTTTAAATCTCATAACTTGGCGGTATAAAAATTGTATAGTATGCAAACTATTAAAATCACATTTTAGAAGATGAGATAAATTGGGGCCTTTTTCTTCTGATAGATATTAATTTCCTGCACTGTTTTTCTTGAGTTTAGATGAAAATCTTGCCACATCAGGAAATTAGTTTTTCTCAATTGATTATTGAAGAAAAAAAAATACTATTAAAATATTAAACTTTAAAAACATTATCGAACAAACATGACCAGTATGCCCATCATTCCCTATATACAACTGTCATTCAGATTGTTTATTAACCCATCTTGGCTTTCTGTGATCAACAGCCGTTATTGGTCATTCTGGATGCCGTTGTAGGGGACTGGAGATCGGATCTGAGGGTACTTATAAATCTCAGCTGTGTTTGATTCAGAAAGACTGTTATTGATTTTGTTTTAAAAAAATAAATACACACTATCTTGTTCCATATCAAATAGAACATCAGAAAGATTGGAATCAACCCCCTAATTTGAAGCAACAGCATGGTTGATACTGAAGATAGTCTGAATACTTTGCTGAATATGTTGGTTACCATTACATGATAATGAAACCACACCGGATTATAGGGCAAAACAAAAATTAAAATACAGAATTTGTTTTTTCTTTTGTGAACCCTATCCAAATTTCAAATGAAATCCAACATTTTTCTTTTATAATTCACATATAGAATACAATTTTAAACAACTTTGCAATTTATTTCTATAATCTAATTTGCTTCATTCACTTGGTATCCTTTGTTGGAGAAGCAGATATGCACTACTGGGAGCTAGTTAACACACTGTGTTATCCAATAACATGAAGCATATATGTGCAG